>NC_134602.1:13858108-14161139 GCF_037038515.1 Microtus pennsylvanicus
CCATTTGACATTGTTTTCCCTCAAGCTTCATACCGCCCCAAGATCGTACAACTTTTTGTCCCCTCTCCACGGCTTCCTTGACAGCCATCTTGTCCTTTACCACACCACGCATCCCCAGTCCTTTACTCTCCAAGGGGAAAAGACCATAAATCCTGCTTTGTTTTGAGGCATGTATTTCTGTGATGCCCCATCCACCAAACACAATCCATCATTGACCAAATAACACAACATGTTAACAAATTTTTATTTTATGAGAAAGTATAATCCATTGGAAAAGATACCAGGATTCATAGAAGACCTGAGGTATCTCTGAAAAAACACATTCCCAAAGAGAGCATTAAGTCTGCCCCTCAAAATTTGAGAATTTCACTTTAACAGATCTTCACCAAATCATAGACATAGATATGGAAGTCATTATCAAACTTGATGAAATACACAGAATGCTAGTTGGGAACTTGGCAAATAATCTTACCTATCTCTTGGTTTCCATCTTTTTTGTTGTACTGCACTCTTTTGCCCTCCAAGGAATCCCTGTCCTATTTCCAAAGTCACCTCTACTGGAGGACATTCAGGCGTGATGTGGAGGTTGCCTTCAATGGATTCATCATGATGGTCGTAAAGGTACCGGATCATTCTCGTTGACAATGTAGAAACAGGTCGTTATGGTCTGCACCTCATCTGGGACCACGCCACTCCACTCTTCCTTAGAGCCTGGCATGATGTGGAGGTTGCCTTCCAGGTAGTCATCCAGGAGGTGGTAAATGTACAAGACCGGATCTTTCTTGTAGGTAATATAAAACCAGGTCTTCATGATTGGCACCTCTTCTAGGACCATCCCGTTCCAGTCATTCTTAGAGCCATTTGTGCCCATGAATCAATGTTTCACTGCTCTGCCAACTATGGTGTTTGAGAGATGAGTGTCTGTCACCTGAGGAAATGGCACATTGTTAGGCAGGATCTTCAGGTTTAAAATCCTTTCATCACTATGAAGCTCCAAGCCATAGACACAATCAATCCCATCATATTTCAACAAATAGAGAGAGAGATATGTTGGCAGTTGATCTAGAATGATGGCTTTCCAATGGGTGACTGGTTCATTGGCTTCTTTCCAGCCATGAGAAATTCTGCGGCCAACAATATTCTCCAGGGCCTCAAAAGGCTTACTAAGTTTTTGCTTCTGGAGCGATGGCCCATTCTTCTTCTGGAGAGGTGGCATGCAACTCATACTAAGAGGCATCTTCATCATGGCGGGAGACTTTCTGAGATAGGCCACAGCACTCCTGTTCCACTGTCTCTTGGCTCTGTTTCTGTGCTTGGGCTTCATAGCTGCCAATCTCTGCATAGGAAGAACTCTTCAGTTTAAATCAGACACAAAGTGGTTTCCTCCACCATAAGTGCCTGCAAGGATAAGAAGGTGAGGATGTGAGGTCAAGGCTCTTTTTAGGAATAACTTTGGAGCAGGTGAAAAAGGCAGGGCTGAAGAGATTTGGATACCTAAATGGAATATGTTCTTAAGAAATTAATAGGAAAATTATCAAACTCTTGTCTACAGTTCAGTATATGTGTATCAGAGACATATTCCTGCTGCAAAATGCAATTGACCTCTACTGAGAAACCTACTTCCTGACTTACTATATCAATGAGAGTGGAAGCTATGCCTATATCTAAAGTGAGAAAGAAATATCTGAACAGATGGCAAAGAATTCAAAGAAGAGCCACTCCTCTCCTTACCACTCAAGCTACTGGTTAGTTGGCTGATCTATAACCACCTGCCCAAGGTCATGGCATTCCAGTCCACTGGCTCTCTCTATTGTGTCTCCTGATCCAGATCCAGGTTGATTACATAAAGATATTCTGTATCTTCATTAGAGAAGTGAGTACTGTGAGTCAAACTGCCAAAAGAAAGAAACATTAATCTGTGCAACAGCACCTATTAGAAATAATTATCTTTTAAAACACATATGGACAAAGAGGATCTTTGCCATTTAAGTGGACTGAGGAATTGGACATTTTTAGCAAAGATAGAGTAGGGAGAATACCTGACATTAACCGTCCCCCAGCTATCAAATATAGGAGCTGTTAACGACAAAAATTTTGGACCCAGAGCAGATTTGAAAGAAACCTTTCTTTGACTACAGAGGTCCTAGTTGCTTCCTAAACATATTTACCAAAAGAAAATATCTTGGCTCTCTAGATTCCAACTTCTGGAAATTCGGTTGAACAGTTGTGGAGCCCAAGAGCTGAACTGACCTCCTCAGCCACCGTGAAGATAGTAAGCCCACCTTCACAGAAGACTAGTGCTTCATGTGGAACAGAGTTGCCACCCCCAACCAAAGCTTTGTGACATCATCAAGGCTCTACTTATGTCATAAAACTCCTCCTAGCCAGGTTTCTTCCCTACGAACCCCCAGAAATATCCAGCATACAGGTTCTAAAATGCTGCTCATAGAACCCCATGAAGACCCAAAATAAAAACCCCAATCTTCTTCCCAATTACTTGAGTCATATTTTCCGAGTAACTCAACCCCTTTATGTTTTTTTTTTTTCTGTAAAATAATTTTTGGTCTGAGTCAACAACTCACATGAATGTTTTTTTTTCCTAGCTGCAATGTTTTTATTGGTTATTTTCTATTGATTTTTCCATTACTTCATAATAATAATTATCAAACTTTCCACTTCTCTTCCTCCTCCCACATTCTTCTTGCTCCGCAAATAAACCTCTCCACTCAAACACCAGTCCAAATAGAGGGCAGGGTACTTTGAGATGTGGGAAGTCCAAGCCCACCCTTCATCCATCCACATTTAGCAAGGTATGCATCCACAAAAAATATGATCACAAAAAGCCAGTGTATGATATGCAGACAATTGCAAGTGCCATTATCTTTGGCTTCTCCGTCTGCCCCAATTGTCAGCCACATTCAGAGCTTCCGGTTTGATCCCATGTTCTTTCATTCCCAGGTCACTGGATTAGTTGAAATCCCCTTAGTTCAGGCACAGTGTCTCATAGTGTGGACCAAGCCCTTATATTCCTGACATCCTTGCTCTTTTTCTCCATCCATCTGCTCTTCCACTGGAGCTTGGAAGCTCCATCTAGTTTTCTGATTTTGACCCTGACTTGATCTCCATCATTTGCCAAACAAAAGTTCCATGGTGGTTTTCAAGATAGTCAGTCATCAGTCTGACTATGGGACAAGGCACACATAGTTCCTAGGGACATGTCACAGTGCGGTCAACTTCTCCTCCCTGCTTAAGTACTTAGAGAGGGTCACCCTATGGCCTTCTGAGAACCACTCGAGAGATATCGATCTTGACATCCCCAGAATGGCCCCATAAATTGAGATATCATCCGTGTATGTGCATTAACTTGTGTGTGTTTGTGTGTGTGTATTTAAATCACAATAACAAATGGATTGTAATATTGAAGTTTCTTCTCATCTTGAGAAGAATATTTGCTACAGAAACACTCTCACAGTAATAGTGAGAGTGTAAACTGTCTCAGCAGGAGAAAAACCTGGAGGAATCCCCCAGGAGTTAGGCTCAGTGTCCCAGGAATTACGCCCAAGGAAAGTCAATGAACTCAGTGATGGAAGATAAAACCCAGGCTAAATAAAACCCTAAATCATTTAGGTGAAACATGAGATACTCTTACAACAGTTACAAGAGGTCTAAAATGTCTGGACTGGAATCTAAGGGGAACACAATGACGTGGAGCTGAGAGTGCATGGCAAAACTTATTGGATCTGGCAAAAATTATGTAAGCATACCAAGGAAACCACCAGTGGGACAAAACCCTAAGATATCTGTATGACAACATATCATGTTGAACATAATGAGATTTATAGACAAAGGAAAGATCTCAATTATGTCACTGTCACACAGGTGATGATGAACGAGTTCCATCGTAGAGTGACTCCCTGCTGTGTTTAAGATAACCTGTCAATTCTGTCTAGTCGGTTACAAGGAAATTTGCATTAATTGCACAGATTAACTATCAGCATCATTTACTGCACAATCAAAGGCAAGGCAAAGAAATCATAGACATGTTGTTGAATGCTGATGATGTTATTGGGAGTTTTGATGGGTTTTTTTATTAAAGGGAAATCATCGGTGACTCTCATGCATGAAGCAGATCCTTTCTCTGTGATGTTTCCTGAATAGCCACTGAGATACCAGCCCATTGAGTTGTGGTCTCTCTCTCTTTTACAAAGCAACTTCTACCTTCAGCTTGATCTCTTGCTTGAGCTTCCCTTCCGGCTACTAGGCTCCTTTTCTGTTCCTGCAGAGGGCTTTTGTAAGGGATTGTGATCTCTAAGTTTTTCCCCTTTCAAAAAGTAATCATTCTATTAATCACAATTCTAAACTGCTGTGGGAGTTTGTTTGTGACTTATGCCTTCACATGTGATACAAGCGACCTGTGTCTATAGGGTCTTCTCTCTGTTCATGTGGAGAAGGCAAGCTAGCAGGAGTAGATGGCTGCTCATTCTCTGTAAGGAAATCAGTAAACAGTGGGGACCAAGTACAAGGATGTCCTGAAATATTAAGTCTTGTCCTTTCAAGGCCCCAAAGCCTCCAGCTAGGTTCAGGGTCACGACAATCTCCAAAACCCACCAAGCATGAAGTATTCAGAACCAGAAGCCTGTGTGTGCCATATCACATTAATTCATCGTGAGTACACCAATCTGTTTTTTTTTAATTTAATGCTACATTATTTTGTCCCATCAGAACGATCTATATTACCAATTAACCAAATTTGCTGCATCTTTTGTGTCCTAGAATTGCTTTAAATTGTTGCTGGGACAGTCTTACAAACCTTAATGTGCTGTTATGAGACATTAAGGGGACAGCACTTATTTCAGAAATCAAAGGCAGTTGGGTTCAATCCTATGGTTAGCTGTTAGCTAGACACTGGAAGGATGGATTTGACTAAGAAAGGGAGACAGCATACATGGAGGCAGGTAACCTTTCCTTTGCAAAATGACCCATTTTGAGGCCTTACTTCAGGCTCTTCTCTTCTCCTAATCTTGTTTTTTTTTTTTATTAGTTTAGGAGAAGAATTAAAACTCCATTTACAGTATCTGTGAACCTGAATGAGTTAAGTATGTGTGACCAACTTGATGTCTGCCTGTCTGTCAACAGGGCCAGAGTTCAGGGACATCTGATGCATAGCACAGGAATGTCAGCCATCAATCTCTGGTCCACCTAACTCTACAGCATTAGAGTTGTCATGGTTACTCATCTGATCTTCCTCATATGATCTCCATCCACAGAGATGTCAGAAAAATCCTCCCCTGAGAGTGCAAGTTCTTTACAAATGAAAGATTATACAACAGAAGACACATGGGAGATTTATATGGGCAAGCTGTTGAAAGGATAAAGTGACAGAAGAAGTTTATTGATTAATTAAAGAAAGAATCCGCTTCAGCTGATAGGTTAGAACATAGGTAGGTGGAGTAAACAAAATAGAATGCCGGGAGGAAGAGGTAGTGAGCCCAGAGAAGCCATGCTCCCCTCTCCCCGGCAGATGCCATAGCTCTGCTCTCTGAGGCAGATGTCGATGCAGCCAGCCACCATGTCAGACATGCTGAATTTTTCCTGGTAAGTGCACCTCGTTATACTACACTGATTATTAGAAATGGGTTAAAATGCTGAATCTAAAGGGCCAGCGGTGTTTAAAAGAATACAGTTTTTGTGTATTTATTTCAGGCATAACCTTCATGCGGCCGTGGTGCTGGGGACACAGCCTCGCTGCTCAAATAACTACAGAATGGCTTGCAGCCTTGTGGACAACTGAATCCACTGAAAGCCTGAGAAAGCTTGGGAAAGAGTAAAGCATGTTTTCTTGGTAGCAGCAATTTCTCGGTCTGCTCTGCTTGCTAGAAGAAAGCAAGGGCTCTCATCTAAAAGAGGCTTGCTGACTCAGCTTCAGCTGCAAAACCCTGCAGCCCTTAAGAAGTCCTGCCACAAAACATTTAAATGGTGTTGATAAAAGCCAACTGAATGCTTGTATGTATTCAGCAGTAGCAGGAAAACAAACTGTGTTGTTTTAAAATGCCGGGTTTCTGGGCCATCCTGCCTGGGCAAACATTGATTGTTTGAGGAAGGAGGGCCAGCTACAGAAAGAGGGCTTGAGTGTTGTCTGTTGCAGCATCTTTGGTGGCAAGGACCTTGAAACACTGTAGACTTGTGGCACTGAATGTGGCTCTGTTCGGTACCTCAACCACAAGGTTGGAATGGCAGAAAGCTAAGGAATGGGCTACATCTGGCCAGCAAAGCCACGGCTTTATTCCTACTGAGATGGCTTGGTAAATGAAAGACTCATGTGGTCAGAAAAACAGAGAGAGAAATAGAGTAAAGAGAGATTCAAAGACACAGAAAATTTTTAAATGATTTACAGTGTGTTAAAAATATGTGCAGGCTAAAATTTGAAGTTCTTAAAGTTAAAAAAAGGAAGAGAGTTGTTGGGTGTGGTAGTACACACCTGTAAACCCAACACATGGGAGGCAGAGGGAGATTGACCTCTGTACCTTCAAGGTGAGGTAGCACACACCTTTAATCCCAGTGCCTTGAAGGCAGAGACAAACAGATCTTTGTGAGTTCAATGTGTAGTAGCATACACCTTTAATCCCAATGCCTGAAAGGCAGAGAGAGGCAGATCTCTGAGACTTCAAGGACAGACAGGTATACAGAGTTATTCCAGGTCAAAGATACAGAGAACCTGTCTCAAAAGGCAAAAAATAAAAAGGAAAAATAAACAAAATAGAGGTTAAATTGAAGCGCACAAAGATGGAAAATTCACAGCGAATTTTGATATTGTATGCTATTATGCTCTTTTTGAATCATTTGAATTTTGAGGCAGTAGCAATAGCTGCTAAAAGATGTTTCTTTATAAAAGCTGCTGAAATAATCCAACATAGATATTTTGAAAATGCCTTGACTTTGAAATTTGGATCTAAGGACATGATGCTTTGGAAAGGAGTTTCTATTTTGTTTTCACAGAGGGTGATAGTCTGTGGATGCCTCTATCCTAATATGGTAGGATGGACCACGCCCTACTTAAAGGTTGCTGTGAACACCTTTAAAAAATTGCTTCGCTCAACTACCAACTGAGATAAATCAATAATGATGCCACCATTCAGCAGGAAGCATTTTGGAGAGAAAAAACTGCACCCACGTTCCCAAATATGGCTTATAAACGTTCTTTTACATTTAAAGACGGATGTGATATAGATATGAATATTTGCATTAGTATAGATGTTGCTTTACTGATAGAGATTTTAGGTCAATTTTGTTATATGTATATGCATTTTTGATCTTCATTAAGGTATTGTGATTGTGTAGTTCATTTAAAAATATAATGTATATAGGTTATTAATGGATAATCATTAATAATAGTCAAGTTTGTAGTCATGTTAGTTAGATTTTCTAGCTACATAGATATATATATTTCAGTTAGATAGGCATTATTCATATCTCTCTAGACTACAAAATAGGCTATTTAATGTTTTAGTACCTTAGGGTTTTTCATGACAGTGAGACACTCTACACTTGGCAGCACATATCTACTTCAGGAAGAAGATGGGCACCAAAGAGGATCCTTATGGAGTTTGATAGCCATTTGGGGAAGAAACTGCTCTTGCCTGGATTGTTGCATAAACTGTACACAGAAAACACTCAGAGAGAGGACTACTGAACTTGCCTAAAGGCGAGATGATCTTTTCGTGTTCCTGATTCAGGAAAGGGTCAGCAAAACATTCTTCAAGACAAGCAGATAGTGACTGCCTTTGAAATTTCCTGCTTCATGGAAATGTCTGCTGGAAACTATGGGCCTGTAGGCTGAGGATGGAAACACCAACGGTACAGAGGAACTTTGGGTGACTGTCCAGGCAGCGAGATGTCTCTGTCATTTCTAGAGTTTGAAAATGGCTTACTTTTTGTTTGCTTAGGTAATACTGTATTATTATGGAGTCTCTGATGGAGTTGAAGAATAGATAGATAGTTATAGTTTTCCATTGTTATGATAAAAAATAAAATAGATATAAATATTGTAACTGTAATTCTTGCTTGATAACTGTTTTGTTATATGTAATTTTGCTATGTTAAAGTTAAAGATTCTGTTCTTGTTTAAACATAAATGGGAGGAATGATGGAGTATAGGTCATTGGTTAATTAAATAAAGAAACTGTTTGGCCTGCAAGGTTAGAACATAGGTGGGTGGAATAAACATAAGAGAATGCTGGGAGGAACAGGAATTGAGCTTAGAGATGCCATGCACCTCTCCCATGGGCAGAAATGGTAGTTCTGCACTCTGAGGCAGATGGCGATACAGCCAGCCACCAGGTCAGACATGCTAAATCTTTCCTTCTAAGCGCACCTCGTGCTGCAACATACATTATTAGACATGGGTTAAGAGGCTGAAAATAATGGGGTAGGCAGTGTTTAAATGAATAGTTTTGTGTTGTTATTTCGGAGCATAAGCTTACAAGGCGGCCCCATGGGGATGCAGCCCTGCTGCTCAAATTTCTACAATCAAGGGGGAAATGGAAGAAGGGAAGAAAGAAGAGAGAGAGACAAGGAAGAATGGATGAATTCAATCATTCCTTGGAAAAATGAGTGAACCAATGAATGAGGAGACCTAGTAGGAAAAAATGTGCTGCATTCCCTCAGAGAGTCAGGTCAAATTAAGGATTGACAAGGTTTTCCACTAAGGAGGAGGCTTCTTCCATTTTACCTTCTTTGTGCTCCAGGCCCACCCACAAGAGTGATGATGAGGACAGGGAGAAGAAGAGGAGAGGGTGTACCAGAATTCCCTGGTACAATTTCTCACCCAAATTGTTGCCAAATCACCTGACCTGGGACAGCTGATCTACAAGCTGGACCCTAACTCCCAGTTTGACAACTCTAATATTTTAACCAAGTTTGTGAAGATGAAGGTACCAAAAATAGCCCAGTTACAGGACGGCAGGTTTCTTACAGGATGGGAGTCAGACATCAGTACCATACTGGTATTTGGCGGTTTGATGGGTGTGTGGGGTCTTTACCAGACTCCACCTAGCATCATGGATTCCCTACTTTACTGATATTATGGAGTTCGGGGCATTCATCATATGTGTGCATGTCACACACTAGTGGACATCATATGTACATGTTTATCATGTGTGTGGGTGAGTGTGTTCATGAGTTTTATAGCCCAAGTACTACAGAACATGATCAATGAAAGGGAACACTGTTTTCCAGATATGGCAGGGCAATTATTTAAATGAACTGACAAGGGTTGGATGGCATGGATAAGACCTATGAGAGTTCAAGGCATACCGAATCCAGGCATGACAAAGTAGGTGGCAGACAGAATTCTGGCAAAACTAAGTAGGTAGCTTGATGTCCAACTTACTGGAGAAGAGCAACTGAGCGGAGACACTTTTCACTAAGCAACATGCTCTAGTGGAGATCAAACATCCTTTGACTTACAGCCAGTACGAATTAAACCATTCATCAAATGAAACCTAATTTTCTCTGATTTTGAGTATACATTTGTGTCCCTTCCTGATTAATCTACTCTTTATCCTCTTAAGTCCCAATACCTCACGCTGATATCAGTCACATCTTTCCATTTGACATGGTTTTCCCTCAAGCTTCATACCGCCCCGAGATCATACAACTTTTTGTCCCCTCTCCACTGCTTCCTTGACAGCCATCTTGTCCTTTACCACACCACGCATCCCCAGTCCTTTACTCTCCAAGGGGAAAAGACCATAAATCCTGCTTTGTTTTGAGGCATGTATTTCTGTGATGCCCCATCCACCAAACACAATCCATCATTGACCAAATAACACAACATGTTAACAAATTTTTATTCTTTGAGAAAGAATAATCCATTGGAAAAGATACCAGGATTCATAGAAGACCTGAGGTATCTCTGAAAAAACACATTCCCAAGGAGAGAATTAAGTCTGCCCCTCAAAATTTGAGAATTTCACTTTAACAGATCTTCACCAAATCATAGACATAGATATGGAATTCATTATCAAACCTGATGAAATACACAGAAGGTTTGTTGGGAACTTGGCAAATAATTTTACCTATCTCTTGGGTTCCATCTTTTTTGTTGTACTGCACTCTTTTGCCCTCCAAGGAATCCCTGCCTAATTCCAAAGTCACCTCTACTGGAGGACATTCAGGCGTGATGTGGAGGTTGCCTTCAATGGAATCATCATGATGGTGGTAAAGGTACAGGACCGGATCATTCTCGTTGACAATGTAGAAACAGGTCGTTATGGTCTGCACCTCATCTGGGACCACGCCACTCCACTCTTCCTTAGAGCCTGGCATGATGTGGAGGTTGCCTTCCAGGTAGTCATCCAGGAGGTGGTAAATGTACAAGACCGGATCTTTCTTGTAGGTAATATAAAACCAGGTCTTCATGATTGGCACCTCTTCTAGGACAATCCCGTTCCAGTCATTCTTAGAGCCATTTGTGCCCATGAATGTATGTTTCACTGCTCTGCCAACTATGGTGTTTGAGAGATGAGTGTCTGTCACCTGAGGAAATGGCACATTATTAGGCAGGATCTTCAGGTTTAAAATCCTTTCATCACTATGAAGCTCCAAGCCATAGACACAATCAATCCCATCATATTTCAACAAATAGAGAGAGGGATATGTTGGCAGTTGATCTAGAATGATGGCTTTCCAATGGGTGACTGGTTCATTGGCTTCTTTCCAGCCATGAGAAATTCTGCGGCCAACAATATTCTCCAGGGCCTCAAAAGGCTTACTAAGTTTTTGCTTCTGGAGCGATGGCCCATTCTTCTTCTGGAGATGTGGCATGCAACTCATACTAAGAGGCATCTTCATCATGGCGGGAGACTTTCTGAGATAGGCCACAGCACTCCTGTTCCACTGTCTCTTGGCTCTGTTTCTGTGCTTGGGCTTCATAGCTGCCAATCTCTGCATAGGAAGAACTCTTCAGTTTAAATCAGACACAAAGTGGTTTCCTCCATCATAAGTTCCTGCAAGGATAAGAAGGTGAGGATGTGAGGTCAAGGCTCTTTTTAGGAATAACTTTGGAGCAGGTGAAAAAGGCAGGGCTGAATAGATTTGGATACCTAAATGGAATATGTTCTTAAGAAATTAATAGGAAAATTATCAAACTCTTGTCTACAGCTCAGTATATGTGTATCAGAGACATATTCCTGCTGCAAAATGCAATTGACCTCTACTGAGAAACCTACTTCCTGACTTACTATATCAATGAGAGAGGAAGCTATGCCTATACCTAAAGTGAGAAAGAAATATCTGAACAGATGGCAAAGAATTCAAAGAACAGCCACTCCTCTCCTTACCACTCAAGCTACTGGTTAGTTGGCTGATCGATAACCACCTGCCCAAGGTCATGGCACTCCAGTCCACTGGCTCTCTCTATTGTGTCTCCTGATCCAGATCCAGGTTGATTACATAAAGATATTCTGTATCTTCATTGGAGAAGTGAGTACTGTGAGTCAAACTGCCAAAAGAAAGAAACATTAATCTGTGCAACAGCACCTTTTGGAAATAATTATCTTTTAAAACACATATGGACAAAGGGGATCTTTGTCATTTAAGTGGACTGAGGAATTGGACATTTTTAGCAAAGATAGATTGGGGAGAATACCTGACATTAACAGTCCCCCAGCTATCAAATATAGGAGCTGTTAACGACATAAATTTTGGACCCAGAGAAGATTTGAAAAAAACCTTTCTTTGACTACAGAGGTCCTAGTTGCTTCCTAAACATATTTACCAAAAGAAAATATCTTGGCTCTCTAGATTCCAACTTCTGGAAATTCGGTTGAACAGTTGTGGAGCCCAAGAGCTGAACTGACCTCCTCAGCCACTGTGAAGATAGTAAGCCCACCTTCACAGAAGACTAGTGCTTCATGTGGAACAGAGTTGCCACCCCCAACCAAAGCTTTGTGACATCATCAAGGCTCTACTTATGTCATAAAACTCCTCCTAGCCAGGTTTCTTCCCTACTAACCCCCAGAAATATCCAGCATACAGGTCCTAAAATGCTGCTCATACAGCCCCATGAAGACCCAAAATAAAAACCCCAATCTTCTTCCCAATTACTTGAGTCATATTTTCCAAGTAACTCAACCCCTTTATGTGTTTTTTTTTTCTGTAAAATAGTTTATGGTCTGAGTCGAAAACTCACATGAATGTTTTTTTTTTTCCTAGCTCCAATGTCCTCACTGGTTATTTTCTATTGATTTTTCCATTACTTCATAATAATAATTATCAAACTTTCCACTTCTCTTCCTCCTCCCACATTCTTCTTGCTCCGCAAATAAACCTCTCCACTCAAACACCAGTCCAAATAGAGGGCAGGGTACTTTGAGCTGTGGGAAGTCCAAGCCCACCCTTCATCCATCCAGATTTAGCAAGGTATGCATCCACAAAAAATATGATCACAAAAAGCCAGTGTATGATATGCAGACAGTTGCAAGTACCATTATCTTTGGCTTCTCCGTCTGCCCCAATTGTCAGCCACATTCAGAGCTTCCGGTTTGATCCCATGTTCTTTCATTCCCAGGTCACTGGATTAGTTGAAATCCCCTTAGTTCAGGCACAGTGTCTCTTAGTGTGGACCAAGCCCTTATATTCCTGACATCCTTGCTCTTTTTCTCCATCCATCTGCTCTTCCACTGGAGCTTGGAAGCTCCATCTAGGTTTCTGATTTTGACCCTGACTTGATCTCCATCATTTGCCAAACAAAAGTTCCATGGTGGTTTTCAAGATAGTCAGTCATCAGTCTGACTATGGGACAAGGCACACATAGTTCCTAGGGACATGTCACAGTGCGGTCAAATTCTCCTCCCTGCTTAAGTACCTAGAGAGGGTCACCCTATGGCCTTCTGAGAACCACTCGAGAGATATCGATCTTGACATCCCCAGAATGGCCCCATAAATTGAGATATCATCAGTGTATGTGCACTAACTTGTGTGTGTTTGTGTGTGTGTATTTAAATCACAATAACAAATGGATTGTAATATTGAAGTTTCTTCTCATCTTGAGAAGAATATTTGCTACAGAAACACTCTCACAGTAATAGTGAGAGTGTAAACTATCTAAGAAAGGAGAAATAACTGGAGGAATCCCCCAGGAGTTAGGCTCAATGTCCCAGGAATTACGCCCAAGGAAAGTCAATGAACTCAGTGATGGAAGATAAAACCCAGCCTAAATAAAACCCTAAATCATTTAGGTGGAACATGAGATACTCTTACAACAGTTACAAGAGGTCTAAAATGCCTGGATTGGAACATGAGGGGAACACAATGACGTGGAGCTGAGAGTGCATGGCAAAACTGATTGGATCTGGCAAAAATTATGTAAGCATACCAAGGAAACCACCAGTGGGACAAAACCCTAAGAAATCTGTATGACAACATATCATGTTGAACATAATGAGATTTATAGACAAAGGAAAGATCTTAATTATGTCACTGGCACACAGGTGATGATGAACCCGTTCCATCGTTGTTTAAGATAACCTGTCAATTCTGTCTAGTCAGTTACAAGGAAATTTGCATTAATTGCACAGATTAACTATCAGCATCATTTACTGCACAATCAAAGGCAAGGCAAAGAAATCATAGACATGTTGTTGAATGCTGATGATGTTACTGGGAGTTTTGATGGGTTTTTTACTTAAAGGGAAATCATCGGTGACTCTCATGCATGAAGCAGATCCTTTCTCTGTGATGTTTCCTGAATAGCCACTGAGATACCAGCCCATTGAGTTGTGGTCTCTCTCTCTTTTAAAAAGCAAATTATACCTTCAGCTTGATCTCTTGCTTGAGCTTCCCTTCCAGCTACTAGGCTCCTTTTCTGATCCTGCAGAGGGCTTTTATAAGGGATTGTGATCTCTAAGTTTTTCCCCTTTCAAGAACTAATCATTATATTAATCACAATTCTAAACTGCTGTGGGAGTTTGTTTGTGACTTATGCCTTCACATGTGATACAAGCGACCTGTGTGTATAGGGTCTTCTCTCTGTTCATGTGGGGAAGGCATGGCAGCAGGAGTAGATGGCTGCTCATTCTCTGTAAGGAAATCAGTAAACAGTGGGCACCAAGTACAAGGATGTCCTGAAATATTAAGTCTTGTCCTTTCAAGGCCCCAAAGCCTCCAGCTAGGTTCAGGGTCATGACAATCTCCAAAACCCACCAAGCATGAAGTATTCAGAACCAGAAGCCTGTGTGTGCCATATCACATAAATTCATCGTGAGTACACCAATCTAATTTTTTTTAATTCTAAATTATTTTGTCCCATCAGAACGATCTATATTACCAATTAACCAAATTTGCTGCATCTTTGGTGTCCTAGAATTGCTTTAAATTGTTGCTTGGACAGTCTTACAAACCTTCCTGTGCTGTTATGAGACCTTAAGGGGACAGCACTTATTTCAGAAATCAAAGGCAGTTGGGTTCAATCCTATGGTTAGCTGTTAGCTAGACACTGGAAGGATGGATTTGACTAAGAAAGGGAGACAGCATACATGGAGGCAGGTAACCTTTCCTCTGCAAAATGACCCATTTTGAGGCCTTACTTCAGGCTCTTCTCTTCTCCTAATCTTGGTTTTTTTATTAGTTTAGGAGAAGAATTAAAACTCCATTTACAGTATCTGTGAACCTGAATGAGTTAAGTATGTGTGACCAACTTGATGTCTGCCTGTCTGACAACAGGGCCAGAGTTCAGGGGCATCTGATGCATAGCACAGGAATGTCAGACACCAATCTCTGGTCCACCTAACTCTACAGCATTAGAGTTGTCATGGTTGCTCATCTGATCTTCCTCATATGATCTCCATCCACAGAGATGTCAGAAAAATCCTCCCCTGAGAGTGCAAGTTCTTTACAAATGAAAGATTATACAACAGAAGACACATGGGAGATTTATATGGGCAAGCTGTTGAAAGGATAAAGTGACAGAAGAAGTTTATTGATTAATTAAAGAAAGAATCCGCTTCAGCTGATAGGTTAGAACATAGGTAGGTGGAGTAAACAAAATAGAATGCCGGGAGGAAGAGGTAGTGAGCTCAGAGAAGCAATGCTCCCCTCTCCCCGGCAGATGCCATAGCTCTGCTCTCTGAGGCAGATGTCGATGCAGCCAGCCACCATGTCAGACATGCTGAATTTTTCCTGGTAAGTGCACCTCGTTATACTACACTGATTATTAGAAATGGGTTAAAATGCTGAATCTAATGGGCCAGCAGTGTTTAAAAGAATACAGTTTTTGTGTATTTATTTCAGGCATAACCTTCATGCGGCCGTGGTGCTGGGGACACAGCCTCGCTGCTCAAATAACTACAGAATGGCTTGCAGCCTTGTGGACAACTGAATCCACTGAAAGCCTGAGAAAGCTTGGGAAAGCGTAAAGCATGTTTTCTTGGTAGCAGCGATTTCTCGGTCTGCTCTGCTTGCTAGAAGAAAGCAAGGGCTCATCTAAACGCGGCTTGCTGACTCAGCTTCAGCTGCAAAACCCTGCAGCCCTTAAGAGGTCCTGACAAAAAACATTTAAATGGTGTTGATAAAAGCCAACTGAATGCTTGTATGTTTTCAGCAGTAGCAGGAAAACAAACTGTGTTGTTTTAAAATGCCGGCTTTCTGGGCCATCCTGCCTGGGCATACTCTGACTGTTTGAGGAAGAAGGGCCAGCAACAGAAAGAGGGCTTGAGTGTTGTCTGTTGCAGTCTCATGATGGCAAGGACCTTGAAACACTGTCGACATGTGGCACTGTATGCGGCTCTATTCGGTACCTCAGCCACAATGTTGGAATGGCAGAAAGCTAAGGAATGGGCTACATCTGGCCAGCAAAGCCACGGCTTTAGTCCTACTGAGATTGCTTGGTAAATGAAAGATTCATGTGGTCAGAAAAACAGAGAGAGAAATAGAGTAAAGAAAGATTCAAAGACAAAGAAAATTTTTAAATGATTTACAGTGTGTTAAAAATATGTGCAGGCTAAAATTTGAAGTTCTTAAAGTTAAAAAAAGGAAGAGAGTTGTTGGGTGTGGTAGTACACACCTGTAAACCCAACACATGGGAGGCAGAGGGAGGTTGACCTCTGTACCTTCAAGGTGAGGTAGCACATGCCTTTAATCCCAGTGCCTTGAAGGCAGAGACAAACAGATCTTTGTGAGTTCAATGTGTAGTAGCATACACCTTTAATCCCAATGCATGAAAGGCAGAGAGAGGCAGATCTCTGAGACTTCAAGAACAAACAGGTATACAGAGTTATTCCAGGTCAAAGATACAGAGAACCTGTCTCAAAAGGCAAAAAATAAAAAGGAAAAATAAACAAAATAGAGGTTAAATTGAAGCGCACAAAGATGGAAAATTCACAGCGAATTTTGATATTGTATGCTATTATGCTCTTCTTGAATCATTTGAATTTTGAGGCAGTAGCAATAGCTGCTAAAAGATGTTTCTTTATAAAAGCTGCTGAAATAATCCAACATAGATATTTTGAAAATGCCTTGACTTTGAAATTTGGATCTAAGGACATGATGCTTTGGAAAGGAGTTTCTATTTTGTTTTCACAGAGGGTGATAGTCTGTGGATGCCTCTATCCTAATATGGTAGGATGGACCACGCCCTACTTAAAGGTTGCTGTGAACACCTTTAAAAAATTGCTTCGCTCAACTGCCAACTGAGATAAATCAATAATGATGCCACCATTCAGCAGGAAGCATTTTGGAGAGAAGAAACTGCACCCACGTTCCCAATATGGCTTATAAACGTTCTTTTACATTTAAAGTGGGATGTGATATAGATATGAATATTTGCATTAGTATAGATTTTGCTTTACTGATAGAGATTTTAGGTCAATTTTGTTATATGTATATGCATTTTTGATCTTAATTAAGGTATTGTGATTGTGTAGTTCATTTAAAAATATACTGTATATAGGTTATTAATGGATAATCATTAATAATAGTCAAGTTTGTAGTCATGTTAGTTAGATTTTCTAGCTACATAGATATATATATTTCAGTCAGATAGGCATTATTCATAACTCTCTAGACTACAAAATAGGCTATTTAATATTTTAGTACCTTAGGGTTTTTCATGACAGTGAGACACTCTACTCTTGGCAGCACATATCTACTTCAGGAAGAAGATGGGCATCAAAGAGGATCCTTATGGAGTTTGATAGCCATTTGGGGAAGAAACTGCTCTTGCCTGGATTGTTGCATAAACTGTACACAGAAAACACTCAGAGAGAGGACTACTGAACTTGCCTAAAGGTGAGATGATCTTTTCATGTTCCTGATTCAGGAAAGGGTCAGCAAAACTTTCTTCAAGACAAGCAGATAGTGACTGCCTTTGAAATTTCCTGCTTCATGGAAATGTCTGCTGGAAACTATGGGCCTGTAGGCTGAGGATGGAAACCCCAACGGTACAGAGGAACTTTGGCTGACTGTCCAGGCAGGGAGATGTCTCTGTCATTTCTAGAGTTTGAAAATGGCTTACTTTTTGTTTGCTTAGGTAATACTGTATTATTCTGGAGTCTCTGATGGAGTTGAAGAATAGATAGATAGTTATAGTTTTCCATTGTTATGATAAAAGATAAAATAGGTATAAATATTGTAACTGTAATTCTTGCTTGATAACTGTTTTGTTATATGTAATTTTGCTATGTTAAAGTTAAAGATTCCGTTCTTGTTTAAACAGAAATAGGAGTAATGATGGAGTATAGGTCATTGGTTAATTAAATAAAGAAACTGTTTGGCCTGCAAGGTTAGAACATAGGTGGGTGGATAAACATAAGAGAATGCTGGGAGAATTAGTAATTGAGCTTAGAGATGCCATGCACCTCTGCCATGGGCAGAAATGGTAGCTCTGCACTCTGAGGCAGATGGCGATACAGCCAGCCACCAGGTCAGACATGCTAAATCTTTCCATGTAAGCGCACCTCGTGCTGCAACATACATTATTAGACATGGGTTAAGAGGCTGAATATAACGGGGCAGGCAGTGTTGAAATGAATAGTTTTGTGTTGTTATTTCGGAGCATAACCTTACAAGGCGGCCCCATGAGGATGCAGCCCTGCTGCTCAAATTTCTACAATCAAGGGGGAAATGGAAGAAGGGAAGAAAGAAGAGAGAGAGAGACAAGGAAGAATGGATGAATTCAATCATTCCTTGGAAAAATGAGTGAACCAATGAATGAGGAGACCTAGTAGGAAAAAATGTGCTGCATTCCCTCAGAGAGTCAGGTCAAATTAAGGATTGACAAGGTTTTCCACTAAGGAGGAGGCTTCTTCCATTTTACCTTCTTTGTGCTCCAGGCCCACCCACAAGAGTGATGATGAGGACAGGGAGAAGAAGAGGAGAGGGTGTACCAGAATTCCCTGGTACAATTTCTCACCCAAATTGTAGCCAAATCACCTGACCTGGGACAGCTGATCTACATGCTGGACCCTAACTCCCAGTTTGACAACTCTAACATTTTAACCAAGTTTGTGAAGATGAAGAAACCAAAAATAGCCCAGTTACAGGATGGCAGGTTCCTTCCAGGATGGGAGTCAGACATCAGTACCATACTGGTATTTGGCGGTTTGATGGGTGTTTGGGGTCTTTGCCAGACTCCACCTAGCATCATGGATTCCCTACTTTACTGATATTATGGAGTTCGGTGCATTCATCATATGTGTGCATGTCACACACTAGTGGGCATCATATGTACATGTTTATCCTGTGTGTGGGTGAGTGTGTTCATGAGTTTTATAGCCCAAGTACTACAGAACATGATCAATGAAAGGGAACACTGTTTTCCAGATATGGCAGGGCAATTATTTAAATGAACTGACAAGGGTTGGATGGCATGGATAAGACCTATGAGAGTTCAAGGCATACCGAATCCAGGCATGACAAAGTAGGTGGCAGACAGAATTCTGGCAAAACTAAGTAGGTAGCTTGATGTCCAACTTACTGGAGAAGAGCAACTGAGCGGAGACACTTTTCACTAAGCAACATGCTCTAATGGAGATCAAACATCCTTTGACTTACAGCCAGTACGAATTAAACCATTCATCAAATGAAACCTAATTTTCTCTGATTTTGAGTATACATTTGTGTCCCTTCCTGATTAATCTACTCTTTATCCTCTTAAGTCTCAATACCTCACGCTGATATCGGTCACATCTTTCCATTTGACATGGTTTTCACTCAAGCTTCATACCGCCCCGAGATCATACAACTTTTTGTCCCCTCTCCACTGCTTCCTTGACAGCCATCTTGTCCTTTACCACACCACGCATCCCCAGTCCTTTACTCTCCAAGGGGAAAGACCATAAATCCTGCTTTGTTTTGAGGCATGTATTTCTGTGATGCCCCATCCACCAAACACAATCCATCATTGACCAAATAACACAACATGTTAACAAATTTTTATTCTTTGAGAAAGAATAATCCATTGGAGAAGATACCAGGATTCATAGAAGACCTGAGGTATCTCTGAAAAAACACATTCCCAAGGAGAGAATTAAGTCTGCCCCTCAAAATTTGAGAATTTCACTTTAACATATCTTCAACAAATCATAGACATAGATATGGAATTCATTATCAAACTTGATGAAATACACAGAAAGTTTGTTGGGAACTTGGCAAATAATTTTACCTATCTCTTGGGTTCCATCTTTTTTGTTGTACTGCACTATTTTGCCCTCCAAGGAATCCCTGCCTAATTCCAAAGTCACCTCTACTGGAGGACATTCAGGCGTGATGTGGAGGTTGCCTTCAATGGAATCATCATGATGGTGGTAAAGGTACAGGACCGGATCATTCTCGTTGACAATGTAGAAACAGGTCGTTATGGTCTGCACCTCATCTGGGACCACGCCACTCCACTCTTCCTTAGAGCCTGGCATGATGTGGAGGTTGCCTTCCAGGTAGTCATCCAGGAGGTGGTAAATGTACAAGACCGGATCTTTCTTGTAGGTAATATAAAACCAGGTCTTCATGATTGGCACCTCTTCTAGGACAATCCCGTTCCAGTCATTCTTAGAGCCATTTGTGCCCATGAATGTATGTTTCACTGCTCTGCCAAATATGGTGTTTGAGAGATGAGTGTCTGTCACCTGAGGAAATGGCACATTATTAGGCAGGATCTTCAGGTTTAAAATCCTTTCATCACTATGACGCTCCAAAACATAGACACAATCAATCCCATCATATTTCAACAAATAGAGAGAGGGATATGTTGGCAGTTGATCTAGAATGATGGCTTTCAAATGGGTGACTGGTTCATTGGATTCCTTCCAGCCATGAGAAATTCTGCGGCCAACAATATTCTCCAGGGCCTCAAAAGGCTTACTAAGTTTTTGCTTCTGGAGCGATGGCCCATTCTTCTTCTGGAGATGTGGCATGCCACTCATACTAAGAGGCATCTTCATCATGGCGGGAGACTTTCTGAGATAGGCCACAGCACTCCTGTTCCACTGTCTCTTGGCTCTGTTTCTGTGCTTGGGCTTCATAGCTGCCAATCTCTGCATAGGAAGAACTCTTCAGTTTAAATCAGACACAAAGTGGTTTCCTCCACCATAAGTGCCTGCAAGGATAAGAAGGTGAGGATGTGAGGTCAAGGCTCTTTTTAGGAATAACTTTGGAGCAGGTGAAAAAGGCAGGGCTGAATAGATTTGGATACCTAAATGGAATATGTTCTTAAGAAATTAATAGGAAAATTATCAAACTCTTGTCTACAGCTCAGTATATGTGTACCAGAGATATATTCTTGGTGCAAAATGCCATTGACCTCTACTGAGAAACCTACTTCCTGACTTACTATATCAATGAGAGAGGATGCTATGCCTATACCTAAAGTGAGAAAGAAATATCTGAACAGATGGCAAAGAATTCAAAGAACAGCCACTCCTCTCCTTACCACTCAAGCTACTGGTTAGTTGGCTGATCTATAAACACCTGCCCAAGGTCATGGCACTCCAGTCCACTGGCTCTCTCTATTGTGTCTCCTGATCCAGTTCCAGGTTGATTACATAAAGATATTCTGTATCTTCATTAGAGAAGTGAGTACTGTGAGTCAAACTGCCAAAAGAAAGAAACATTAATCTGTGCAACAGCACCTATTGGAAATAATTATCTTTTAAAACACATATGGACAAAGGGGATCTTTGTCATTTAAGTGGACTGAGGAATTGGACATTTTTAGCAAAGATAGAGTGGGGAGAATACCTGACATTAACCGTCCCCCAGCTATCAAATATAGGAGCTGTTAACAACATAAATTTTGGACCCAGAGCAGATTTGAAAGAAACCTTTCTTTGACTACAGAGGTCCTAGTTGCTTCCTAAACGTATTTACCAAAAGAAAATATCTTGGCTCTCTAGATTCCAACTTCTGGAAATTCGGTTGAACAGTTGTGGAGCCCAAGAGCTGAACTGACGTCCTCAGCCACCGTCAAGATAGTAAGCCCACCTTCACAGAAGACTAGTGCTTCATCTGGAACAGAGTCGCCACCCAAACCAAAGCTTTGTGACATCATCAAGGCTCTACTTATGTCATAAAACTCCTCCTAGCCAGGTTTCTTCCCTACTAACCTCCAGAAATATCCAGCATACAGGTCCTAAAATGCTGCTCATACAGCCCCATGAGGACCCAAAATAAAAACCCCCATCTTCTTCCCAATTACTTGAGTCATATTTTCCAAGTAACTCAACCCCTTTATGTGTTTTTTTTTTCTGTAAAATAATTTTTGGTCTGAGTCAACAACTCACATGAATGTTTTTTTTCCTAGCTCCAATGTCCTCATTGGTTATTTTCTATTGATTTTTCCATTACTTCATAATAATAATTATCAAACTTTCCACTTCTCTTCCTCCTCCCACATTCTTCTTGCTCCGCAAATAAACCTCTCCACTCAAACACCAGTCCAAATAGAGGGCAGGGTACTTTGAGCTGTGGGAAGTCCAAGCCCACCCTTCATCCATCCAGATTTAGCAAGGTATGCATCCACAAAAAATATGATCACAAAAAGCCAGTGTATGATATGCAGACAATTGCAAGTGCCATTATCTTTGGCTTCTCCGTCTGCCCCAATTGTCAGCCACATTCAGAGCCTCCAGTTTGTTCCCATGTTCTTTCATCCCATGTCACTGAATTAGTTGAAATCCCCTTAGTTCAGGCACAGTGTCTCATAGTGTGGACCAAGCCCTTATATTCCTGACATCCTTGCTCTTTTTCCCCATCCATCTGCTCTTCCACTGGAGCTTGGAAGCTCCATCTAGTTTTCTGATTTTGACCCTGACTTGATCTCCATCATTTGCCAAACAAAAGTTCCATGGTGGTTTTCAAGATAGTCAGTCATCAGTCTGACTATGGGACAAGGCACACATAGTTCCTAGAGACATGTCACAGTGCGGTCAACTTCTCCCCCCTGCTTAATTACCTAGAGAGGGTCACCCTATGGCCTTCTGAGAACCACTCGAGAGATATCGATCTTGACATCCCCAGAATGGCCCCATAAATTGAGATATCATCAGTGTATGTGCATTAACTTGTGTGTGTTTGTGTGTGTGTGTGTATTTAAATCACAATAACAAATGGATTGTAATATTGAAGTTTCTTCTCATCTTGAGAAGAATATTTGCTACAGAAACAGTCTCACAGTAATAGTGAGAGTGTAAACTATCTAAGAAAGGAGACATAACTGGAGGAATCCACCAGGAGTTAGGCTCAGTGTCCCAGGAATTACGCCCAAGGAAAGTCAATGAACTCAGTGATGGAAGATAAATCCCAGCCTAAATAAAACCCTAAATCATTTAGTTGGAACATGAGATACTCTTACAAGAGTTACAAGAGGTCTAAAATACCTGGACTGGAATCTAAGGGGAACACAATGACGTGGAGCTGAGAGTGCATGTCAAAACTGATTGGATCTGGCAAAAATTATGTAAGCATACCAAGGAAACCACCAGTGGGACAAAACCCTAAGAAATCTGTATGACAACATATCATGTTGAACATAATGAGATTTATAGACAAAGGAAAGATCTTAATTATGTCACTGTCACACAGGTGATGATGAACCAGTTCCATCGTAGAGTGACTCCCTGCTGTGTTTAAGATAACCTGTCAATTCTGTCTAGTCAGTTACAAGGAAATTTGCATTAATTGCACAGATTAACTATCAGCATCATTTACTGCACAATCAAAGGCAAGGCAAAGAAATCATAGACATGTTGTTGAATGCTGATGATGTTATTGGGAGTTTTGATGGGTTTTTTTCTTAAAGGGAAATCATCGGTGACTCTCATGCATGAAGCAGATCCTTTCTCTGTGATGTTTCCTGAATAGCCACTGAGATACCAGCCCATTGAGTTGTGGTCTCTCTCTCTTTTACAAAGCAACTTCTACCTTCAGCTTGATCTCTTGCTTGAGCTTCCCTTCTGGCTACTAGGCTCCTTTTCTGATCCTGCAGAGGGCTTTTGTAAGGGATTGTGATCTCTAAGTTTTTCCCCTTTCAAGAACTAATCATTCTATTAATCACAATTCTAAACTGCTGTGGGAGTTTGTTTGTGACTTATGCCTTCACATGTGATACAAGCGAACTGTGTGTATAGGGTCTTCTCTCTGTTCATGTGGGGAAGGCATGGCAGCAGGAGTAGATGGCTGCTCATTCTCTGTAAGGAAATCAGTAAACAGTGGGGATCAAGTACAAGGATGTCCTGAAATATTAAGTCTTGTCCTTTCAAGGCCCCAAAGCCTCCAGCTAGGTTCAGGGTCACGACAATCTCCAAAACCCACCGAGCATGAAGTATTGAGACCCAGAAGCCTTTGTGTGCCACATCACATAAATTCATCATGAGTACACCAATCTGTTTTTTTTTAATTCTAAATTATTTTGTCCCATCAGAATGATCTATATTACCAATTAACCAAATTTGCTGCATCTTTGGTGTCCTAGAATTGCTTTAAATTGTTGCTGGGACAGTCTTACAAACCTTCCTGTGCTGTTATGAGACCTTAAGGGGACAGCACTTATTTCAGAAATCAAAGGCAGTTGGGTTCAATCCTATGGTTAGCTGTTAGCTAGACACTGGAAGGATGGATTTGACTAAGAAAGGGAGACAGCATACATGGAGGCAGGTAACCTTTCCTTTGCAAAATGAACCATTTTGAGGGCTTACTTCAGGCTCTTCTCTTCTCCTAATCTTGGTTTTTTTATTAGTTTAGGAGAAGAATTAAAACTCCATTTACTGTATCTGCGAACCCGAATGAGTTAAGTATGTGTGACCAACTTGATGTCTGCCTGTCTGTCAACAGGGCCAGAGTTCAGGGGCATCTGATGCATAGCACAGGGATGTCAGCCATCAATCTCTGGTCCATTTAACTCTACAGCATTAGAGTTGTCATGGTTGCTCATCTGATCTTCCTCATATGATCTCCATCCACAGAGATGTCAGAAAAATCCTCCCCTGAGAGTGCAAGTTCTTTACAAATGAAAGATTATACAACAGAAGACACATGGGAGATTTATATGGGCAAACTGTTGAAAGGATAAAGTGACAGAAGAAGTTTATTGATTAATTAAAGAAAGAATCCGCTTCAGCTGATAGGTTAGAACATAGGTAGGTGGAGTAAACAAAATAGAATGCCGGGAGGAAGAGGTAGTGAGCTCAGAGAAGCCATGCTCCCCTCTCCCCGGCAGATGCCATAGCTCTGCTCTCTGAGGCAGATGTCGATGCAGCCAGCCACCATGTCAGACATGCTGAACTTTTCCTGGTAAGTGCACCTCGTTATACTACACTGATTATTAGAAATGGGTTAAAATGCTGAATCTAATGGGCCAGCAGTGTTTAAAAGAATACAGTTTTTGTGTATTTATTTCAGGCATAACCTTCATGCGGCCGTGGTGCTAGGGACACAGCCTCGCTGCTCAAATAACTACAGAATGGCTTGCAGCCTTGTGGACAACTGAATCCACTGAAAGCCTGAGAAAGCGTGCGAAAGAGTAAAACATGTTTTCTTGGTAGCAGCGATTTCTCGGTCTGCTCTGCTTGCTAGAAGAAAGCAAGGGCTCTCATCTAAAAGAGGCTTGCTGACTCAGCTTCAGCTGCAAATCCCTGCAGCCCTTAAGAAGTCCTGCCACAAAACATTTAAATGGTGTTGATAAAAGCCAACTGAATGCTTGTATATTTTCAGCAGTAGCAGGAAAAAAAACTGTGTTGTTTTAAAATGCCGGGTTTCTGGGCCATCCTGCCTGGGCAAACTCTGACTGTTTGAGGAAGGAGGGCCAGCTACAGAAAGAGGGCTTGAGTGTTGTCTGTTGCAGCCTCTTTGATGGCAAGGACCTTGAAACACTGTAGACTTGTGGCACTGAATGCGGCTCTGTTCGGTACCTCAGCCACAAGGTTGGAATTGCAGAAAGCTAAGGAATGGGCTACATCTGGCCAGCAAAGCCACGGCTTTAGTCCTACTGAGATTGCTTGGTAAATGAAAGACTCATGTGGTCAGAAAAACAGAGAGAGAAATAGAGTAAAGAGAGATTCAAAGACAAAGAAAATTTTTAAATGATTTACAGTGTGTTAAAAATATGTGCAGGCTAAAATTTGAAGTTCTTAAAGTTAAAAAAAGGAAGAGAGTTGTTGGGTGTAGTAGTACACACCTGTAAACCCAACACATGGGAGGCAGAGGGAGGTTGACCTCTGTACCTTCAAGGTGAGGTAGCACACGCCTTTAATCCCAGTGCCTTGAAGGCAGAGACAAACAGATCTTTGTGAGTTCAATGTGTAGTAGCATACACCTTTAATCCCAATGCCTGAAAGGCAGAGAGAGGCAGATCTCTGAGACTTCAAGGACAGACAGGTATACAGAGTTATTCCAGGTCAAAGATACAGAGAACCTGTCTCAAAAGGCAAAAAATAAAAAGGAAAAGTAAACAAAATAGAGGTTAAATTGAAGCGCACAAAGATGGAAAATTCACAGCGAATTTTGATATTGTATGCTATTATGCTCTTTTTGAATCATTTGAATTTTGAGGCAGTAGCAATAGCTGTTAAAAGATGTTTCTTTATAAAAGCTGCTGAAATAATCCAACATAGATATTTTGAAAATGCCTTGACTTTGAAATTTTGATCTAAGGACATGATGCTTTGGAAAGGAGTTTCTATTTTGTTTTCACAGAGGGTGATAGTCTGTGGATGCCTCTATCCTAATATGGTAGGATGGACCACGCCCTACTTAAAGGTTGCTGTGAACACCTTTAAAAAATTGCTTCGCTCAACTGCCAACTGATATAAATCAATAATGATGCCACCATTCAGCAGGAAGCATTTTGGAGAGAAAAAAATGCACCCACGTTCCCAATATGGCTTATAAACGTTCTTTTACTTTTAAAGTGGGATGTGATATAGCTATGAATATTTGCATTAGTATAGATTTTGCTTTACTGATAGAGATTTTAGGTCAATTTTATTATATGTTTATGCATTTTTGATCTTAATTAAGGTATTGTGATTGTGTAGTTCATTTAAAAATATAATGTATATAGGTTATTAATGGATAATCATTAATAATAGTCAAGTTTGTAGTCATGTTAGTTAGATTTTCTAGCTACATAGATATATATATTTCAGTTAGATAGGCATTATTCATATCTCTCTAGACTACAAAATAGGCTATTTAATGTTTTAGTACCTTAGGGTTTTTCATGACAGTGAGACACTCTACACTTGGCAGCACATATCTACTTCAGGAAGAAGATGGGCATCACAGAGGATCCTTATGGAGTTTGATAGACATTTGGGGAAGAAATTGCTCTTGCCTGGATTGTTGCATAAACTGTACACAGAAAACACTCAGAGAGAGGTCTCCTGAACTTGCCTAAAGGTGAGATGATCTTTTCGTGTTCCTGATTCAGGAAAGGGTCAGCAAAATATTCTTCAAGACAAGCAGATAGTGACTGCCTTTGAAATTTCCTGCTTCATGGAAATGTCTGCTGGAAACTATGGGCCTGTAGGCTGAGGATGGAAACCCCAACGGTACAGAGGAACTTTGGGTGACTGTCCAGGCAGCGAGATGTCTCTGTCATTTCTAGAGTTTGAAAATGGCTTACTTTTTGTTTGCTTAGGTAATACTGTATTATTCTGGAGTCTCTGATGGAGTTGAAGGATAGATAGATAGTTATAGTTTTCCATTGTTATGATAAAAAATAAAATAGATATAAATATTGTAACTGTAATTCTTGCTTGATAACAGTTTTGTTATATGTAATTTTGCTATGTTAAAGTTAAAGATTCCGTTCTTGTGTAAACAGAAATAGGAGTAATGAGGGAGTATAGGTCATTGGTTAATTAAATAAGAAACTGTTTGGCCTGAAAGGTTAGAACATAGGTGGGTGGAATAAACATAAGAGAATGCTGGGAGGAATAGGAATTGAGTTTAGAGATGCCATGCACCTCTGCCATGGGCAGAAATGGTAGCTCTGCACTCTGAGGCAGATGGCGATACAGCCAGCCACCAGGTCAGACATGCTAAATCTTTCCTTCTAAGCGCAACTCGTGCTGCAACATACATTATTAGACATGGGTTAAGAGGGTGAAAATAATGGGGCAGGCAGTGTTGAAATGAATAGTTTTGTGTTGTTATTTGTGAGCATGACCTTACACGGCAGCCACATGGGGATGCAGCCCTGCTGCTCAAATTTCTACAATCAAGGGGGAAATGGAAGAAGGGAAGAAAGAAGAGAGAGAGAGACAAGGAAGAATGGATGAATTCAATCATTCCTTGGAAAAATGAGTGAACCAATGAATGAGGAGACCTAGTAGGAAAAAATGTGCTGCATTCCCTCAGAGAGTCTGGTCAAATTAAGGCTTGACAAGGTTTTCCACTAAGGAGGAGGCTTATTCCATTTTACCTTCTTTGTGCTCCAGGCCCACCCACAAGAGTGATGATGAGGACAGGGAGAAGAAGAGGAGAGGGTGTACCAGAATTCCCTGGTACAATTTCTCACCCAAATTGTAGCCAAATCACCTGACCTGGGACAGCTGATCTACATGCTGGACCCTAACTCCCAGTTTGACAACTCTCACATTTTAACCAAGTTTGTGAAGATGAAGGAACCAAAAATAGCCCAGTTACAGGATGGCAGGTTCCTTCCAGGATGGGAGTCAGACATCAGTACCATACTGGTATTTGGCGGATTGATTGGTGTGTGGGGTCTTTGCCAGACTCCACCTAGCATCATGGATTCCCTACTTTACTGATATTATGGAGTTCGGTGCATTCATCCTATGTGTGCATGTCACACACTAGTGGGCATCATATGTACATGTTTATCCTGTGTGTGGGTGAGTGTGTTCATGAGTTTTATAGCCCAAGTGAAGGGGTTAAATCAGCTCCCTTTAGAGGGCAGGGTTTGCCTCAGGCGAATCCCTGCCAATAAAGGTTGCTCGGAGAGGCGGCTCGCCCCTTTTTTGTTCCTCACTACCTGTGCTATGCTGGAACTTTGGTTCAGTAAGTTTAACAATAAACTGGTAAACATTCTTTGATATCTGCATTGCCTTTATTTTGTGCGGGAACATCTGGCGCCTGCCCCGTGGGGCTTTGCCGAGAACCGGCCCCGAATCAGAGTCTCTTGCACCCCCGGTCGCTGCGGCGGTCTCTCTGGGCGCGCGCGGAAGAAGTTGAGATTCTGAGCAGTCTCTCTGGGCGCGCGCTGAAACAGCTGAGATTCTGAGCGACTCGATTTTCCCTGCTGCTTGTTAGAGTATCAAGCAGTGAGTTTGATATGGACAGAGCCTTTTTAACAGCGCCTTAGCCTCTGTTCCGAGCCGCCCCGGCCAGATTTCCCGTGCCCGCCCGCCGGCGCGCGCTGCCTGTGTCTGCTGCTCCCCCTCCCACCGCTGCCAGCGCTCAGGTCACGTGACAGCGGCCTGAGAGCCCCGGCAAAAAATACTTATCAGCCTGGTGTCTGTTTCAATTTTGTTTTTGAGTCGTTTTATTTCAGATTTAGGACACGTCGATTCAACTGGACTCTTTCGCCACCACTGGCAGGAACCAGTTATTACAGGTAAGATAACTTTTTCTTTTCTAAATAATGTCTGAGAATGTGACCGCAGCCTATTTCAATAGTTCTTTTGAGTGCACCATTTGGGAGATCTTACAAGAGGTGTCTACCACACCACATATATGGATATTCCTGGGATTCTTAATTTTCCTTAGCACTATTTGGTTTGATAATAGGAAAATGATCAAATCTCTTAAGGCAGAGGTTGAACGTTTGAAAACTATTGAGAGCGACAACAATCTTCTCAAGAATCAGTTTGAAGGTCTCCAGGAAGAAAACAAATCTTTGTTTAACATGACTTGGTTAACTGAGCAAAATCTAGAAAAAGTACAGGTTGATGTTAAGGAGAAATTCATTACTATGGAAGAAGGAACAGCTGAATTAGATCGTAAGTTTCAGCAGTCCCTTTCTGATGTTAAGGAGAAATTCATTACTATGGAAGAAGGAACAGCTGAATTAGATCGTAAGTTTCAGCAGTCCCTTTCTGATGTTAAGGAGAAATTCATTACTATGGAAGAAGGAACAGCTGAATTAGATCGTAAGTTTCAGCAGTCCCTTTCTGTAGGAACTGAAACGTTAACTGAGAGAATCAAAACTGCTGAATGTGACAATCAAATTTTGTCTAAAGCTTATGACAGATTGGCGGAAAGATTGTCAATACAAGAAGGCACGGTTTATGCCATAAAAATTATGTCCAAAGATGACAAGTTATCTCTACTGGACAAATTTCATACTCTAGAATCCTCAATGAAGGCTTTAGAACATAATTCTGGGCAGGAGATTCAGACATTACAAAAAGCAATGGTGAATAGAATTGAAAAGATTGAGGAATTTCTAAATTCTGATGAAGAAGAGCAAAGGGTAGAAAGGCAAATTTTAACTACATCTGTGGATAAATCCCTCCGGGAAAATTTTCACAAAGCTCTACCTACAGCTCTACATGCCTTTCCTGTAATAACAACTGAAAAGGTGGTTGGTTCCAGAAACCCTAGGGTCATCAAGGAAGATACATGGGAGCCTGTCCGTATGAATGATCTCAAAGAAATTAAACAGGCCATCATGTCTTTTGGGATGCACTCCCCTTTTGTTAAAGAGATGCTAAAATCTTGGGCCACAACAAGCAAAGCAACCCCCTTGGACTGGCTCCAGCTGAGCTCCGCAGTCCTTGAGAGTGGACCGCAATTAAAATGGAAATGCTTATTCAGGCAAGAGGCTAGACTTTTAGAACAGCAGGAAAAGGCGAAGGGAATTGACGTTTCCCTAGATAAAATTCTAGGTGAAGGGCTCTTTTCAGACCCTCAGGAACAAGCTAATTTGGATGAAAACATACTCTCCATGTGTACTACAGCAGCCTTAAGGGCTTGGGACAGAGTACAAGACCCAGGACAGAGAATGGAATCATTTGTCACAGTTAAACAGGGTCAGAGAGAACCCTTTAGTGACTTTTTACAAAGATTAACTAAGGCTGTACAAATGGGGATACCTGACCCAGAAGCAAGACGTATAATAATTGAGTCTTTGGCTTACGGAAATGCTAATGTGCAATGCAAAAGGATCTTGAGGCCTTTAATGTTCAGATCAGCGTCCTTGGAAGAATGGGTCTTGCATACACTAGATGTTGACACATTTGACTATGGCACTGAAGCATGGGTAGAAGAAGCAATTTCCAATGGTAAAAGGAGACACCAGAATACCAAATGTTTTAATTGTGGCAAAATGGGTCATATGAAAAGGAATTGTAAACAACGGGTTTTCAGAAATAATAATAATGCGTCTTCTAGAAATAACAGGAATAGAAGGAATCAGCCTTCAGGTTTATGTAGAATATGTGGGAAGGGCAGACACTGGACGAATGAATGCAGGTCTACAAGAGATAGACAAGGCAACCTGATACAGATGGGAAACGTTAGAGGGGGGGCCTCTCAGGCCCCCATGGCAAACATGGTTCAGACATTCCCAGTTTCTGCAGAGAACATGCCTCGTCAGGACAATTAGAAAGCCACATGCCTACTGTTACAAGCAATAGTAATCAGAAAGATGAGTTACGTGTGTTTTGGCAAACTTCTATAAATGATCAAAGACCTAAGCTGAGAGTGTGTGTAAATGGCATTTTTATTACTGGCCTACTGGACACAGGTGCTGATGTAAGTATCATTACCCCCAGAATCTTGGCATCCATATTGGCCTCTTCAGAATGTAAATGTTCAGCTCCTGGGAATTGGAACCCTATGTCGAGTAAGGCAGAGCACGAGATGGGTTGAATGTATAGGGCCTGAGGGACAAATAGGAAAATTAAGGCCTTATGTAGCCAATATTGCAATGAATTTATGGGGTCGTGACCTATTACAACAATGGAATACTCAAATTAACATTCCTGCTACTTCTAGAGCCCATATTTCTGAAAGGAATATTAAAAGTTATTACAAAAGGACAAAACCGGCCATTAGGGCTGTGCAGGAACAAGCAATTGATGTCCCTTCAGAAATACCAACAGCCTTGCCTCTAAAATGGTTGACTGAGAAACCAATATGGACAAAGCAATGGCCTTTAGCTGAGGAAAAGCTACAGGCTTTAGAACAGCTGGTACAAGAGCAACTAGATGCTGGACATATAGAAGAATCTACCAGCCCTTGGAATTCTCCTGTATTTGTGGTTAAGAAAAAATCAGGTAAATGGAGAATGGTGACAGATCTCAGGGCCATCAACAAAGTTATTCAACCTATGGGCCCTCTGCAATCTGGAATTCCATTGCCCTCTTTATTACCAAAAGGATGGCCTCTCATAGTTATTGATTTAAAGGATTGTTTTTTCACTATACCTTTGCAAAAAGAAGATAGAGAAAAATTTGCCTTCACAGTGCCTACTTAGAACAATTCTCAACCTTCGAGGAGGTACCACTGGACCGTCCTCCCCCAGGGTATGTTAAATAGCCCCTCCCTGTGCCAATATTTTGTGAACCAACCATTGCAAATAATACGCAAGAAATTTCCCAAATCTATTGTATACCATTACATGGACGACATATTGTTATCTGATTCAAACATAGATACCTTGAACAGACTGTTTGAAGAAATACAGATACTGTTACCTAAATGGGGATTGCAAATTGCTCCTGAAAAGATTCAGAAGGGAGATTCTGTTAATTATTTAGGTTATAGAATAGGTTTGCAAAAAATTAAGACACAGAAGGCACAAATTTGGAGAGATCGCTTACGGACTCTTAATGACTTTCAAAGACTGTTAGGAGACATTTCCAGTTTACGACCAACTATTGGGATAACACCTGATCTAATAATTCATTTGAACAAGACCTTGGATGGTGATAAAGATTTAAACAGTCCCAGAGAATTAACAGCTGAAGCAGAAAAGGAACTGACAAAATAAAGGCAATGCAGATATCAAAGAATATTTACTAGTTTATTGTTAAACTTACTGAACCAAAGTTCCAGCGTAGCACAGGTAGCGAGGAACAAAAAAGGGGCGAGCCGCCTCTCCGCGCACCCTTTATTGGCAGGGATTCGCCTGAGGCAAACCCCGCCCTCTAAAGGGAGCTGATTTAACCCCTTCATCTCCCCCTTTTGTCTAAATAAGACACAACTAAACCAAATATAACTATAACAATAATAACAAATGATAAATATAACAAACAATATTGAGAGCAAAAGTTTTGCTAAAGAGTAACTACAATTAAATAATCTTCAACTCCATCAAAGATCTGAGAAGGGAGTAAGTATTACTTAACAAAAAAGAGATATCCAAAATGTGCAACAAATGACAGAGACAACTGACTGCCTGGGCAATCACCCAAAATCTCGTTTGCAATGTTGAGTCAACCAACTTTGGCTAAGGCCTAACATAACTGACATACCATTCTCAAATGCAAGGAACTTTCTTAGGATTATCCTACCCTGTCTTGGCAAGATAAGACAATCCTGTTTATATCTTAGTCAGTAGTTGAGGTATGGGTTTTTCTTAACCCAAAGGCCAGTTCTGCCAGGAAGACAAGCTCCCAGTGGAGTGTCTTTGGTGCTCAACGTTCTCTCGGGAGTAGAGTGGTGTTGCCAGGAGTAAATTGTGTCTCGATGGCACAGAATTCTAGGTTAGATTAAAGGCCATTTTCTACAGCTCTTCAAAGAGGCTGAAGATTATACTATCTATACTGAAAATAATCTCTATGTATCTAAAAGACCTGATTAACCTAAAAATAATATGACAAACATGTAATTCTCAATACCTATCTAATTTGAAAACTAAGGGAATAAACAATTGTGCAATGTATGAAGACAATGATCTTCACCTGTAAACAATGTCATTACTTATCAAATGTAAACAATGTTATTACATAAATAGTACCAGAGGTAGAAATGTACATTGTGATATGATAGATGTATCCATACAATATAAGCATACTCTTATACCAAAATAGAGGTAGGAACACTCACATTCAATATTCAATATATCAATATACAAGAAACAGTACCAACATAATTTTCTAAAAACAGTAAGTTACAAATACCAATCATCCCATCAACCCAGTTAATCCCCCGTTTTTTTTATCCCTAATTACATACAATATCTCCCCATCCCCTCACTCCTAAACCAACCACTAAAAGATGTCCCTAACCCTGTGGGCAAACTCTGTTGGGAGAGGGGACGTCGTCCTCTTAGATTGCTTCTAGCTGACATGGGGGCGACGTTCTTCTTAGGGGCCCCTGTGAAAGCAAACGATGGTAAAATTCCAAAATTAACCTTTGACTTAAGAAAATTATAACTAGTCTCTGTGTGTTTCGAGAAGGTCCGGCCAGAGCGTTGTCAAAAATGTGCATCATATGAAATTGTCTCTTGCAGTTGGTACCAAAAAACAGGTCTAAAATTAGTGCTTAAAAAAAAAATTCATGACGTCATAAAAACCAGATTGAGTTGATGTTGTGGGGCCCCATCTTCATCCTGGAAACTTCAAAAATTACTGTAGGAAAATATGTTGCTTGTTATGGGAAATTTAAACATTAACAACAAGGACTTATACTGACATATAAAGAAAGACACAGATGTGAGGGAAGGCAAAGAAAGTTTATCAAGTATAAAATTATTCTTATTCTGTCCCATTTCATGGCTCCTGACCTGAGACAGAAACTTTGAAATACCTCTTATCAACAGGCTTGGAATTGAAGAAGGACTGAGCCATAGTCCAACTCCAAAACCAGCTCTACACATTTATAAAGAAGTGTTCAATAAACATATAAGTATATATATATATAAAATACTTACGATATGTATAGAATTTTATTGTTGATGTTTAATGGGTCGTAACTATTTTCCATCAATCAGTAATTAAATATTCAGGGTCCCTCAAATTCTTTGGAGATGAATATTTTCCTGTGGAGATAAGAAAAGAACCCTGCCCCCATCCTATTAGTAATCCTTACCATCTGTACGTCGGTCATCCTTGTGAATGAATTGTTATTTATCTTTTCCAAGTGACTTCCCTTCCTCAAACTGAACCTTTATTAATTTTGACGGTATCCATAATTTTTCCTCACCTGTGGAGATAAGAGCAAAACCCCTTCCCCAACGCAGCACATCTCCTGGCTTCCATTGTGAGGTCAGTACATCCTTGAAATAAACTGGTTGATTTAGTTCAGCAGACTTTTCCATTATCCAATGTCTTTCTGCAGCCGTCGTTCCCTTCTCGTTAGCGTTGAGAAAATTCAAGGTTAACAAAGCATTATGTAACCTATTTCTAGGGGTGTTTTCCACTCCTTTCTGTTTGTTCAACATATCCTTTATAGTTCGATTTGATCTTTCTATGACTGCTTGACCTGTAGGATTGTATGGTATACCTGTAACATGCTTGATATTGTAATGATCAAAAAACCGTTTCATCTTCCTAGAGACATAAGCAGGACCATTATCTGTCTTTATTTGTGTAGGTATACCCATGATAGCCATGACTTCTAATAAATGAGTGATTACTGAATCAGCTTTTTCTGAACTTAAAGCAGTTGCCCACTGAAAGCCTGAATAAGTGTCGATGGTGTGATGAACATACTTCAATTTGCCAAATTCTGCAAAGTGGAACACATCCATCTGCCAGATTTCATTTCTATGAGTGCCCTTTGGATTAACTCCTGCTGGCAGTGGCGTTTGGTTATAGAAAGAGCAGGTAGGGCATTTCTTCACAATCTCCTTAGCGTGTTGCCATGTAATAGAAAACTCTTTCTTCAAAACTTTGCTATTAACATGATGTTTTTTATGAAATTCAGAGGCTTGAAGCACACTACCAATCAATAATTGATCAATTTCTGCATTACCTTGTGCTAGAGGACCTGGCAGACCCGTATGGGATCGGATGTGTGTTATGTACATAGGGCAAAGCCGGTTCCTTACAGGATGGGAGTCAGACATCAGTACCATACTGGTATTTGGCGGTTTGATGGGTGTGTGGGGTCTTTGCCAGACTCCACCTAGCATCATGGATTCCCTACTTTACTGATATTATCGAGTTCGGTGCATTCATCATATGTGTGCATGTCACACACTAGTGGGCATCATATGTACATGTTTATCCTGTGTGTGGGTGAGTGTGTTCATGAGTTTTATAGCCCAAGTACTACAGAACATGATCAATGAAAGGGAACACTGTTTTCCACATATGGCAGGGCAATTATTTAAATGAACTGACAAGGGTTGGATGGCATGGATAAGACCTATGAGAGTTCAAGGCATACCGAATCCAGGCATGACAAAGTAGGTGGCAGACAGAATTCTGGCAAAACTAAGTAGGTAGCTTGATGTCCAACTTACTGGAGAAGAGCAACTGAGCGGAGACACTTTTCACTAAGCAACATGCTCTAGTGGAGATCAAACATCCTTTGACTTACAGCCAGTACGAATTAACACTTTCATCAAATGAAACCTAATTTTCTCGGATTTTGAGTAGACATTTGTGTCCCTTCCTGATTAATCTACTCTTTATCCTCTTAAGTCCCAATACCTCACGCTGATATCGGTCACATCTTTCCATTTGACATGGTTTTCCCTCAACCTTCATACCGCCCCGGGATCATACAACTTTTTGTCCCCTCTCCACTGCTTCCTTGACAGCCATCTTGTCCTTTACCACACCACGCATCCCCAGTCCTTTACTCTCCAAGGGGAAAAGACCATAAATCCTGCTTTGTTTTGAGGCATGTATTTCTGTGATGCCCCATCCACCAAACACAATCCATCATTGACCAAATAACACAACATGTTAACAAATTTTTATTCTTTGAGAAAGAATAATCCATTGGAAAAGATACCAGCATTCATAGAAGACCTGAGGTATCTCTGAAAAAACACATTCCCAAAGAGAGCATTAAGTCTGCCCCTCAAAATTTGAGAATTTCACTTTAACAGATCTTCACCAAATCATAGACATAGATATGGAAGTCATTATCAAACTTGATGAAATACACAGAAGGTTTGTTGGGAACTTGGCAAATAATTTTACCTATCTCTTAGGTTCCATCTTTTTTGTTGTACTGCACTCTTTAGCCCTCCAAGGAATCCCTGCCTAATTCCAAAGTCACCTCTACTGGAGGACATTCAGGCGTGATGTGGAGGTTGCCTTCAATGGAATCATCATGATGGTGGTAAAGGTACAGGACCGGATCATTCTCGTTGACAATGTAGAAACAGGTCGTTATGGTCTGCACCTCATCTGGGACCATGCCACTCCACTCTTCCTTAGAGCCTGGCATGATGTGGAGGTTGCCTTCCAGGTAGTCATCCAGGAGGTGGTAAATGTACAAGACCGGATCTTTCTTGTAGGTAATATAAAACCAGGTCTTCATGATTGGCACCTCTTCTAGGACCATCTCGTTCCAGTCATTCTTAGAGCCATTTGTGCCCATGAATGTGTGTTTCACTGCTCTGCCAACTATGGTGTTTGAGAGATGAGTGTCTGTCACCTGAGGAAATGGCACATTATTAGGCAGGATCTTCAGGTTTAAAATCCTTTCATCACTATGAAGCTCCAAGCCATAGACACAATCAATCCCATCATATTTCAACAAATAGAAAGAGGGATATGTTGGCAGTTGATCTAGAATGATGGCTTTCCAATGGGTGACTGGTTCATTGGCTTCCTTCCAGCCATGAGAAATTCTGCGGCCAACAATATTCTCCAGGGCCTCAAAAGGCTTACTAAGTTTTTGCTTCTGGAGCGATGGCCCATTCTTCTTCTGGAGATGTGGCATGCAACTCATACTAAGAGGCATCTTCATCATGGCGGGAGACTTCCTGAGATAGGCCACAGCACTCCTGTTCCACTGTCTCTTGGCTCTGTTTCTGTGCTTAGGCTTCAGAGCTGCCAATCTCTGCATAGGAAGAACTCTTCAGTTTAAATCAGACACAAAGTGGTTTCCTCCACCATAAGTGCCTGCAAGGATAAGAAGGTGAGGATGTGAGGTCAAGGCTCTTTTTAGGAATAACTTTGGAGCAGGTGAAAAAGGCAGGGCTGAATAGATTTGGATACCTATATGGAATATGTTCTTAAGAAATTAATAGGAAAATTATCAAACTCTTGTCTACAGCTCAGTATATGTGTATCAGAGACATATTCCTGCTGCAAAATGCAATTGACCTCTACTGAGAAACCTACTTCCTGACTTACTATATCAATGAGAGAGGAAGCTATGTCTATACCTAAAGTGAGAAAGAAATATCTGAACAGATGGCAAAGAATTCAAAGAACAGCCACTCCTCTCCTTACCACTCAAGCTACTGGTTAGTTGGCTGATCTATAACCACCTGCCCAAGGTCATGGCACTCCAGTCCACTGGCTCTCTCTATTGTGTCTCCTGATCCAGATCCAGGTTGATTACATAAAGATATTCTGTATCTTCATTAGAGAAGTGAGTACTGTGAGTCAAACTGCCAAAAGAAAGAAACATTAATCTGTGCAACAGCACCTTTTAAAAATAATTACCTTTAAAAACACATATGGACAAAGAGGATCTTTACCATTTAAGTGGACTGAGGAATTGGACATTTTTAGCAAAGATAGAGTGGGGAGAATACCTGACATTAACCGTCCCCAGCTATCAAATATAGGAGCTGTTAACGACATAAATTTTGGACCCAGAGCAGATTTGAAAGAAACCTTTCTTTGACTACAGAGGTCCTAGTTGCTTCCTAAACATATTTACCAAAAGAAAATATCTTGGCTCTCTAGATTCCAACTTCTGGAAATTCGGTTGAACAGTTGTGGAGCCCAAGAGCTGAACTGACCTCCTCAGCCACCGTGAAGATAGTAAGCCCACCTTCAAAGAAGACCAGTGCTTCATGTGGAACAGAGTTGCCACCCCCAACCAAAGCTTTGTGACATCATCAAGGCTCTACTTATGTCATAAAACTCCTCCTAGCCAGGTTTCTTCCCTACTAACCCCCAGAAATATCCAGCATACAGGTCCTAAAATGCTGCTCATACAGCCCCATGAAGACCCAAAATAAAAACCCCAATCTTCTTCCCAATTACTTGAGTCATATTTTCCAAGTAACTCAACCCCTTTATGTGTTTTTTTTTTTCTGTAAAATAATTTTTGGTCTGAGTCAACAACTCACATGAATGTTTTTTTTTTCCTATTTCCAATGTCCTCATTGGTTATTTTCTATTGATTTTTCCATTACTTCATAATAATAATTATCAAACTTTCCACTTCTCTTCCTCCTCCCACATTCTTCTTGCTCCGCAAATAAACCTCTCCACTCAAACAGCAGTCCAAATAGAGGGCAGGGTACTTTGAGCTGTGGGAAGTCCAAGCCCACCCTCCATCCATCCAGATTTAGCAAGGTATGCATCCACAAAAAATATGATCACAAAAAGCCAGTGTATGATATGCACACAATTGCAAGTGCCATTATCTTTAGCTTCTCCGTCTGCCCCAATTGTCAGCCACATTCAGAGGTTCCAGTTTGATCCCATGTTCTTTCATTCCCAGGTAACTGGATTAGTTGAAATCCCCTTAGTTCAGGCACAGTGTCTCATAGTGTGGACCAAGCCCTTATATTCCTGACATCCTTGCTCTTTTTCTCCATCCATCTGCTCTTCCACTGGAGCTTGGAAGCTCCATCTAGGTTTCTGATTTTGACCCTGACTTGATCTCCATCATTTGCCAAACAAAAGTTCCATGGTGGTTTTCAAGATAGTCAGTCATCAGTCTGACTATGGGACAAGGCACACATAGTTCCTAGGGACATGTCACAGTGCGGTCAACTTCTCCTCCCTGCTTAAGTACCTAGAGAGGGTCACCCTATGGCCTTCTGAGAACCACTCGAGAGATATCGATCTTGACATCCCCAGAATGGCCCAATAAATTGAGATATCATCAGTGTATGTGCATTAACTTGTGTGTGTTTGTGTGTGTATTTTAATCACAATAACAAATGGATTGTAATATTGAAGTTTCTTCTCATCTTGAGAAGAATATTTGCTACAGAAACACTCTCACAGTAATAGTGAGAGTGTAAACTATCTAAGAAAGGAGAAATAACTGGAGGAATCCCCCAGGAGTTAGGCTCAGTGTCCCAGGAATTACGCCCAAGGAAAGTCAATGAACTCAGTGATGGAAGATAAAACCCAGCCTAAATCAAACGCTAAATAATTTAGGTGGAACATGAGATACTCTTACAACAGTTACAAGAGGTCTAAAATGCCTGGATGGAACATGAGGGGAACACAATGACGTGGAGCTGAGAGTGCATGGCAAAACTGATTGGATCTGGCAAAAATTATGTAAGCATACCAAGGAAACCACCAGTGGGACAAAACCCTAAGAAATCTGTATGACAACATATCATGTTGAACATAATGAGATTTATAGACAAAGGAAAGATCTTAATTATGTCACTGTCACACAGGTGATGATGAACCAGTTCCATCATAGAGTGACTCCCTGCTGTGTTTAAGATAACCTGTCAATTCTGTCTAGTCAGTTACAAGGAAATTTGCATTAATTGCACAGATTAACTATCAGCATCATTTAGTGCACAATCAAAGGCAAGGCAAAGAAATCATATACATGTTGTTGAATGCTGATGATGTTATTGGGAGTTTTGATGGGTTATTTTCTTAAAGGGAAATCATCGGTGACTCTCATGCATGAAGCAGATCCTTTCTCTGTGATGTTTCCTGAATAGCCACTGAAATAACAGCCCATTGAGTTGTGGTCTCTCTCTTTTAAAAAGCAACTTCTACCTTCAGCTTGATCTCTTGCTTGAGCTTCCCTTCCGGCTACTAGGCTCCTTTTCTGATCCTGCAGAGGGCTTTTATAAGGGATTGTGATCTCTAAGTTTTTCCCCTTTCAAGAACTAATCATTCTATTAATCACAATTCTAAACTGCTGTGGGAGTTTGTTTGTGACTTATGCCTTCACATGTGATACAAGCGACCTGTGTGTATAGGGTCTTCTCTCTGTTCATGTGGGGAAGGCATGGCAGCAGGAGTAGATGGCTGCTCATTCTCTGTAAGGAAATCAGTAAACAGTGGGCACCAAGTACAAGGATGTCCTGAAATATTAAGTCTTGTCCTTTCAAGGCCCCAAAGCCTCCAGCTAGGTTCAGGGCCACAACAATCTCCAAAACCCACCAAGCATGAAGTATTCAGAACCAGAAGCCTGTGTGTGCCATATCACATTAATTCATCGTGAGTACACCAATCTGCTTTTTTTTTCAATTCTAAATTATTTTGTCCCATCAGAACGATCTATATTACCAATTAACCAAATTTGCTGCATCTTTGGTGTCCTAGAATTGCTTTAAATTGTTGCTGGGACAGTCTTAAAAACCTTCCTGTGCTGTTATGAGACCTTAAGGGGACAGCACTTATTTCAGAAATCAAAGGCAGTTGGGTTCAATCCTATGGTTAGCTGTTAGCTAGACACTGGAAGGATGGATTTGACTAAGAAAGGGAGACAGCATACATGGAGGCAGGTAACCTTTCCTTTGCAAAATGACCCATTTTGAGGCCTTACTTCAGGCTCTTCTCTTCTCCTAATCTTGGTTTCTTTATTAGTTTAGGAGAAGAATTAAAACTCCATTTACAGTATCTGTGAACCTGAATGAGTTAAGTATGTGTGACCAACTGGATGTCTGCCTGTCTGTCAACAGGGCCAGAGTTCAGGGGCATCTGATGCATAGCACAGGAATGTCAGCCATCAATCTCTGGTCCACCTAACTCTACAGCATTAGAGTTGTCATGGTTCCTCATCTGATCTTCCTCATATGATCTCCATCCACAGAGATGTCAGAAAAATCCTCCCCTGAGAGTGCAAGTTCTTTACAAATGAAAGATTATACAACAGAAGACACATGGGAGATTTATATGGGCAAGCTGTTGAAAGGATAAAGTGACAGAAGAAGTTTATTGATTAATTAAAGAAAGAATCCGCTTCAGCTGATAGGTTAGAACATAGGTAGGTGGAGTAAACAAAATAGAATGCCGGGAGGAAGAGGTAGTGAGCTCAGAGAAGCCATGCTCCCCTCTCCCCGGCAGATGCCATAGCTCTGCTCTCTGAGGCAGATGTCGATGCAGCCAGCCACCATGTCAGACATGCTGAATTTTTCCTGGTAAGTGCACCTCGTTATACTACACTGATTATTAGAAATGGGTTAAAATGCTGAATCTAATGGGCCAGCAGTGTTTAAAAGAATACAGTTTTTGTGTATTTATTTCAGGCATAACCTTCATGCGGCCGTGGTGCTGGGGACACAGCCTCGCTGCTCTAATAACTACAGAATGGCTTGCAGCCTTGTGGACAACTGAATCCACTGAAAGCCTGAGAAAGCTTGGGAAAGAGTACAGCATGTTTTCTTGGTAGCAGCGATTTCTCGGTCTGCTCTGCTTGCTAGAAGAAAGCAAGGGCTCTCATCTAAAAGAGGCTTGCTGACTCAGCTTCAGCTGCAAAACCCTGCAGCCCTTAAGAGGTCCTGCCACAAAACATTTAAATGGTGTTGATAAAAGCCAACTGAATGCTTGTATGTTTTCAGCAGTAGCAGGGAAAAAAACTGTGTTGTTTTAAAATGCCGGCTATCTGGGCCATCCTGCCTGGGCAAACTCTGACTGTTTGAGGAAGGAGGGCCAGCTACAGAAAGAGGGCTTGAGTGTTGTCTGTTGCAGCCTCTTTGATGGCAAGGACCTTGAAACACTGTAGACTTGTGGCACTGAATGCGGCTCTGTTCGGTACCTCAGCCACAAAATTGGAATGGCAGAAAACTAAGGAATGGGCTACATCTGGCCAGCAAAGCCACGGCTTTAGTCCTACTGAGATTGCTTGGTAAATGAAAGACTCATGTGGTCAGAAAAACAGAGAGAGAAATAGAGTAAAGAGAGATTCAAAGACACAGAAAATTTTTAAATGATTTACAGTGTGTTAAATATATGTGCAGGCTAAAATTTGAAGTTCTTAAAGTTAAAAAAAGGAAGAGAGTTGTTGGGTGTGGTAGTACACACCTGTAAACCCAACACATGGGAGGCAGAGGGAGATTGACCTCTGTACCTTCAAGGTGAGGTAGCACACGCCTTTAATCCCAGTGCCTTGAAGGCAGAGACAAACAGATCTTTGTGAGTTCGATGTGTAGTAGCATACACCTTTAATCCCAATGCCTGAAAGGCAGAGAGAGGCAGATCTCTGAGACTTCAAGGACAGACAGGTATACAGAGTTATTCCAGGTCAAAGATACAGAGAACCTGTCTCAAAAGGCAAAAAATAAAAAGGAAAAGTAAACAAAATAGAGGTTAAATTGAAGCGCACAAAGATGGAAAATTCACATCGAATTTTGATATTGTATGCTATTATGCTGTTTTTGAATCATTTGAATTTTGAGGCAGTAGCAATAGCTGCTAAAAGATGTTTCTTTATAAAAGCTGTTGAAATAATCCAACAGAGATATTTTGAAAATGCCTTGACTTTGAAATTTGGATCTAAGGACATGATGCTTTGGAAAGGAGTTTCTATTTTGTTTTCACGGAGGGTGATAGTCTGTGGATGCCTCTATCCTTATATGGTAGGATGGACCACGCCCTACTTAAAGGTTGCTGTGAACACCTTTAAAAAATTGCTTCGCTCAACTGCCAACTCAGATAAATCAATAATGATGCCACCATTCAGCAGGAAGCATTTTGGAGAGAAAAAACTGCACCCACGTTCCCAAATATGGCTTATAAACGTTCTTTTACATGTAAAGATGGACGTGATATAGATATGAATATTTGCATTAGGATAGATTTTGCTTTACTGATAGAGATTTTAGGTCAATTTTGTTATATGTATATGCATTTTTGATCTAATTAAGGTATTGTGATTGTGTAGTTCATTTAAAAATATAATGTATATAGGTTATTAATGGATAATCATTAATAATAGTCAAGTTTGTAGTCATGTTAGTTAGATTTTCTAGCTACATAGATATAGATATTTCAGTCAGATAGGCATTATTCATATCTCTCTAGACTACAATATAGGCTATTTAATGTTTTAGTACCTTAGGGTTTTTCATGACAGTGAGACACTCTACTCTTGGCAGCACATATCTACTTCAGGAAGAAGATGGGCATCAAAGAGGATCCTTATGGAGTTTGATAGCCATTTGGGGAAGAAACTGCTCTTGCCTGGATTGTTGCATAAACTGTACACAGAAAACACTCAGATAGAGGTCTACTGAACTTGCCTAAAGGTGAGATGATCTTTTCATGTTCCCGATTCAGGAAAGGGTCAGCAAAACATTCTTCAAGACAAGCAGATAGTGACTGCCTTTGAAATTTCCTGCTTCATGGAAATGTCTGCTGGAAACTATGGGCCTGTAGGCTGAGGATGGAAACCCCAACGGTACAGAGGAACTTTGTGTGACTGTCCAGGCAGTGAGATGTCTCTGTCATTTCTAGAGTTTGAAAATGGCTTACTTTTTGTTTGCTTAGGTAATACTGTATTATTCTGGAGTCTCTGATGGAGTTGAAGAATAGATAGATAGTTATAGTTTTCCATTGTTATGATAAAAGATAAAATAGATATAAATATTGTAACTGTAATTCTTGCTTGATAACTGTTTTGTTATATGTAATTTTGCTATGTTAAAGTTAAAGATTCCGTTCTTGTTTAAACAGAAATAGGAGTAATGATGGAGTATAGGTCATTGGTTAATTAAATAAAGAAACTGTTTGGCCTGAAAGGTTAGAACATAGGTGGGTGGAATAAACATAAGAGAATGCTGGGAGGAACAGGAATTGAGCTTAGAGATGCCATGCACCTCTCCCATGGGCAGAAATGGTAGCTCTGCACTCTGAGGCAGATGGCGATACAGCCAGCCACCAGGTCAGACATGCTAAATCTTTCCTTCTAAGTGCACATTGTGCTGCAACATACATTATTAGACATGGGTTAAGAGGCTGAAAGTAATGGGGCAGGCAGTGTTGAAATGAATAGTTTTGTGTTGTTATTTCGGAGCATAACCTTACAAGGCGGCCCCATGGGGATGCAGCCCTGCTGCTCAAATTTCTACAATCAAGGGGGAAATGTAAGAAGGGAAGAAAGAAGAGAGAGAGACAAGGAAGAATGGATGAATTCAATTATTCCTTGGAAAAATGAGTGAACCATGAATGAGGAGACCTAGTAGGAAAAAATGTGCTGCATTCCCTCAGAGAGTCAGGTCAAATTAAGGATTGACAAGGTTTTCCACTAAGGAGGAGGCTTATTCCATTTTACCTTCTTTGTGCTCCAGGCCCACCCACAAGAGTGATGATGAGGACAGGGAGAAGAAGAGGAGAGGGTGTACCAGAATTTCCTGGTACAATTTCTCACCCAAATTGTAGCCAAATCACCTGACCTGGGACAGCTGATCTACATGCTGGACCCTAACTCCCAGTTTGACAACTCTAACATTTTAACCAAGTTTGTGAAGATGAAGGAACCAAAAATAGCCCAGTTACAGGATGGCAGGTTCCTTACAGGATGGGAGTCAGACATCAGTACCATACTGGTATTTGGCGGTTTGATGGGTGTGTGGGGTCTTTGCCAGACTCCACCTAGCATCATGGATTCCCTACTTTACTGATATTATGGAGTTCGGTGATTCATCATACGTGTGCATGTCACACACTAGTGGGCATCATATGTACATGTTTATCCTGTGTGTGGGTGAGTGTGTTCATGAGTTTTATAGCCCAAGTACTACAGAACATGATCAATGAAAGGGAACACTGTTTTCCAGATATGGCAGGGCAATTATTTAAATGAACTGACAAGGGTTGGATGGCATGGATAAGACCTATGAGAGTTCAAGGCATACCGAATCCAGGCATGACAAAGTAGGTGGCAGACAGAATTCTGGCAAAACTAAGTAGGTAGCATGATGTCCAACTTACTGGAGAAGTGCAACTGAGCGGAGACACTTTTCACTAAGCAACATGATCTAGTGGAAATCAAACAACCCTTGACTTACAGCCAGTACGAATTAACCCTTTCATCAAATGAAACCTAATTTTCTCTGATTTTGAGTATACATTTGTGTCCCTTCCTGATTAATCTACTCGTTATCCTCTTAAGTCCCAATACCTCACGCTGATATCTGTCACATCTTTCCATTTGACATGGTTTTCCCTCAAGCTTCATACCGCCCAGAGATCATACAACTTTTTGTCCCCTCTCCACTGCTTCCTTGACAGCCATCTTGTCCTTTACCACACCACGCATCCCCAGTCCTTTACTCTCCAAGGGGAAAAGACCATAAATCCTGCTTTGTTTTGAGGCATGTATTTCTGTGATGCCCCATCCACCAAACACAATCCATCATTGACCAAATAACACAACATGTTAACAAATTTTTATTCTTTGAGAAAGAATAATCCATTGGAAAAAATACCAGGATTCGTAGAAGACCTGAGGTATCTCTGAAATAAACACATTCCCAAGGAGAGAATTAAGTCTGCCCCTCAAAATTTGAGAATTTCACTTTAACAGATCTTCACCAAATCATAGACATAGATATGGAAGTCATTATCAAACTTGATGAAATACACAGAAGGTTTGTTGGGAACTTGGCAAATAATTTTACCTATCTCTTGGGTTCCATCTTTTTTGTTGTACTGCACTATTTTGCCCTCCAAGGAATCCCTGCCTAATTCCAAAGTCACCTCTACTGGAGGACATTCAGGCGTGATGTGGAGGTTGCCTTCAATGGAATCATCATGATGGTGGTAAAGGTACAGGACCGGATCATTCTCGTTGACAATGTAGAAACAGGTCGTTATGGTCTGCACCTCATCTGGGACCACGCCACTCCACTCTTCCTTAGAGCCTGGCATGATGTGGATGTTGCCTTCCAGGTAGTCATCCAGGAGGTGGTAAATATACAAGACCGGATCTTTCTTGTAGGTAATATAAAACCAGGTCTTCATGATTGGCACCTCTTCTAGGACCATCCCGTTCCAGTCATTCTTAGAGCCATTTCTGCCCATGAATGTATGTTTCACTGCTCTGCCAACTATGGTGTTTGAGAGATGAGTGTCTGTCACCTGAGGAAATGGCACATTATTAGGCAGGATCTTCATGTTTAAAATCCTTTCATCATTATGAAGCTCCAAGCCATAGACACAATCAATCCCATCATATTTCAACAAATAGAGAGAGGGATATGTTGGCAGTTGATCTAGAATGATGGCTTTCCAATGGGTGACTGGTTCATTGGCTTCCTTCCAGCCATGAGAAATTCTGCGGCCAACAATATTCTCCAGGGCCTCAAAAGGCTTACTAAGTTTTTGCTTCTGGAGCGATGGCCCATTCTTCTTCTGGAGATGTGGCATGCAACTCATAATAAGAGGCATCTTCATCATGGCGGGAGACTTTCTGAGATAGGCCACAGCACTCCTGTTCCACTGTCTCTTGGCTCTGTTTCTGTGCTTGGGCTTCATAGCTGCCAATCTCTGCATAGGAAGAACTCTTCAGTTTAAATCAGACACAAAGTGGTTTCCTCCACCATAAGGATAAGAAGGTGAGGATGTGAGGTCAAGGCTCTTTTTAGGAATAACTTTGGAGCAGGTGAAAAAGGCAGGGCTGAATAGATTTGGATACCTAAATGGAATATGTTCTTAAGAAATTAATAGGAAAATTACCAAACTCTTGTCTACAGCTCAGTATATGTGTATCAGAGACATATTCCTGCTGCAAAATGCAATTGACCTCTACTGAGAAACCTACTTCCTGACTTACTATATCAATGAGAGAGGAAGCTATGTCTATATCTAAAGTGAGAAAGAAATATCTGAACAGATGGCAAAGAATTCAAAGAACAGCCACTCCTCTCCTTACCACTCAAGCTACTGGTTAGTTGGCTGATCTATAACCACCTGCCCAAGGTCATGGCACTCCAGTCCACTGGCTCTCTCTATTGTGTCTCCTGATCCAGATCCAGGTTGATTACATAAAGATATTCTGTATCTTCATTAGAGAAGTGAGTACTGTGAGTCAAACTGCCAAAAGAAAGAAACATTAATCTGTGCAACAGCACCTATTAGAAATAATTATCTTTTAAAACACATATGGACAAAGAGGATCTTTGCCATTTAAGTGGACTGAGGAATTGGACATTTTGAGCAAAGATAGAGTGGGGAGAAGACATGACATTAACCGTCCCCAGCTATAAAATATAGGAGCTGTTAATGACATAAATTTTGGACCCAGAGCAGATCTGAAAGAAACCTTTCTTTGACTACAGAGGTCCTAGTTGCTTCCTAAACATATTTACCAAAAGAAAATATCTTGGCACTCTAGATTCCAACTTCTGGAAAATCGGTTGAACAGTTGTGGAGCGCAAGAGCTGAACTGACCTCCTCAGACACCGTGAAGATAGTAAGCCCACCTTCAAAGAAGACTAGTGCTTCATGTGCAACAGAGTTGCCACTCCCAAACAAAGCTTTGTGACATCATCAAGGCTCTACTTATGTCATAAAACTCCTCCTAGCCAGGTTTCTTCCTACTAACCCCCAGAAATATGTAGCATACAGGTCCTAAAATGCTGCTCATATAGCCCCATGAAGACCCAAAATAAAAACCCCAATCTTCTTCCCAATTACTTGAGTCATATTTTCCAAGTAACTCAACCCCTTTATGTTTTTTTTTTTTTCTGTAAAAGAATTTTTGGTCTGAGTCAACAACTCACATGAATGTTTTTTTTCCTAGCTCCAATGTCCTCATTGGTTATTTTCTATTGATATTTCCATTACTTCATAATAATAATTATCAAACTTTCCACTTCTCTTCCTCCTCCCACATTCTTCTTGCTCCGCAAATAAACCTCTCCACTCAAACACCAGTCCAAATAGAGGGCAGGGTACTTTGAGCTGTGGGAAGTCCAAGCCCACCCTTCATCCATCCAGATTTAGCAAGGTATGCATCCACAAAAAATATGATCACAAAAAGCCAGTGTATGATATGCAGACAATTGCAAGTGCCATTATTTTTGGCTTCTCCGTCTGCCCCAATTGTCAGCCACATTCAGAGGTTCCAGTTTGATCCCATGTTCTTTCATTCCCGGGTCACTGGATTAGATGAAATCCCCTTAGTTCAGGCACAGTGTCTCATAGTGTGGACCAAGCCCTTATATTCCTGACATCCTTGCTCTTTTTCTCCATCCATCTGCTCTTCCACTGGAGCTTGGAAGCTCCATCTAGTTTTCTGATTCTGACCCTGACTTGATCTCCATCATTTGCCAAACAAAAGTTCCATGGTGGTTTTCAAGATAGTCAGTCATCAGTCTGACTATGGGACAAGGCACACATACTTCCTAGGGACATGTCACAGTGCGGTCAACTTCTCCCCCCTGCTTAAGTACCTAGAGAGAGTCACCATATTGCCTTCTGAGAACCACTCGAGAGATATCGATCTTGACATACCCAGAATGGCCCCATTAATTGAGATATCATCAGTGTATGTGCATTAACTTGTGTGTGTTTGTGTGTGTGTATTTAAATCACAATAACAAATGGATTGTAATATTGAAGTTTCTTCCCATCTTGAGAAGAATATTTGCTACAGAAACACTCTCACAGTAATAGTGAGAGTGTAAACTATCTAAGAAAGAAGAAATAACTGGAGGAATCCCCCAGGAGTTAGGCTCAGTGTCCCAGGAATTACGCCCAAGGAAAGTCAATGAACTCAGTGATGGAAGATAAAACCCAGGCTAAATAAAACCCTAAATCATTTAGGTGGAACATGAGATACTCTTACAACAGTTACAAGAGGTCTAAAATGCCTGGACTGGAACATTAGTGGAACACAATGACGTGGAGCTGAGAGTGCATGGCAAAACTGATTGGATCTGGCAAAAATTATGTAAGCATACCAAGGAAACCACCAGTGGGACAAAACCCTAAGAAATCTGTATGACAACATATCATGTTGAACATAATGAGATTTATAGACAAAGGAAAGATCTTAATTATGTCACTGTCACACAGGTGATGATGAACCAGTTCCATCGTAGAGTGACTCCCTGCTGTGTTTAAGATAACCTGTCAATTCTGTCTAGTCAGTTACAAGGAAATTTGCATTAATTGCACAGGTTAACTATCAGCATCATTTACTGCACAATCAAAGGCAAGGCAAAGAAATCATAGACATGTTGTTGAATGCTGATGATGTTATTGGGCATTTTGATGGGTTTTTTTCTTAAAGGGAAATCATCGGTGACTCTCATGCATGAAGCAGATCCTTTCTCTGTGATGTTTCCTGAATAGCCACTGAGATACCAGCGCATTGAGTTGTGGTCTCTCTCTCTTTTAAAAAGCATCTTCTACCTTCAGCTTGATCTCTTGCTTGAGCTTCCCTTCCGGCTACTAGGCTCCTTTTCTGATCCTGCAGAGGGCTTTTGTAAGGGATTGTGATCTCTAAGTTTTTCCCCTTTCAAGAACTAATCATTCTATTAATCACAATTCTAAACTGCTGTGGGAGTTTGTGTGTGACTTATGCCTTCACATGTGATACAAGCGACCTGTGTGTATAGGGTCTTCTCTCTGTTCATGTGGGGAAGGCATGGCAGCAGGAGTAGATGGCTGCTCATTCTCTGTAAGGAAATCAGTAAACAGTGGGGACCAAGTACAAGGATGTCCTGAAATATTAAGTCTTGTCCTTTCAAGGCCCCAAAGCCTCCAGCTAGGTTCAAGGTCACAACAATCTCCAAAAACCACCGAGCATGAAGTATTCAGAACCAGAAGCCTGTGTGTGCCATATCACATAAATTCATCGTGAGTTCACCAATCTGTTTTTTTTAATTCTAAACTATTTTGTCCCATCAGAACGATCTATATTACCAATTAACCAAATTTGCTGCATCTTTGGTGTCCTAGAATTGCTTTAAATTGTTGCTGTGACAGTCTTACAAACCTTCCTGTGCTGTTATGAGACCTTAAGGGGACAGCAATTATTTCAGAAATCAAAGGCAGTTGGGTTCAATCCTATGGTTAGCTGTCAGCTAGACACTGGAAGGATGGATTTGACTAAGAAAGGGAGACAGCATACATGGAGGCAGGTAACCATTCCTTTGCAAAATGACCCATTTTGAGGCCTTACTTCAGGCTCTTCTCTTCTCCTAATCTTGTTTTTTTTTTAGTTTAGGAGAAGAATTATATTCCTGACATCCTTGCTCTTTTTCTCCATCCATCTGCTCTTCCACTGGAGCTTGGAAGCTCCATCTAGTTTTCTGATTTTGACCCTGACTTGATCTAGTTTTCTGATTCTGACCCTGACTTGATCTCCATCATTTGCCAAACAAAAGTTCCATGGTGGTTTTCAAGATAGATAGTCATCAGTCTGACTATGGGACAAGGCAAACGTAGTTCCTAGGGACATGTCACAGAGCGGTCAACTTCTCTTCCCTGCTTAAGTACCTAGAGAGGGTCACCCTATGGCCTTCTGAGAACCACTCGAGAGATATCGATCTTGACATCCCCAGAATGACCTCATAAATTGAGATATCATCAGTGTATGTGCATTAACTTGTGTGTGTTTGTGTGTGTGTATTTAAATCACAATAACAAATGGATTGTAATATTGAAGTTTCTTCTCATCTTGAGAAGAATATTTGCTACAGAAACACTCTCACAGTAATAGTGAGAGTGTAAACTATCTAAGAAAGGAGAAATAACTGGAGGAATCCCCCAGGAGTTAGGCTCAGTGTCCCAGGAATTACGCCCAAGAAAAGTCAATGAACTCAGTGATGGAAGATAAAACCCAGCCTAAATAAAACCCTAAATCATTTAGGTGGAACATGAGATACTCTTACAACAGTTACAAGAGGTCTAAAAAGCCTGGACTGGAACATGAGGGGAACACAATGACGTGGAGCTGAGAGTGCATGGCAAAACTGATTGGATCTGGCAAAAATTAAGTAAGCATACCAAGGAAACCACCAGTGGGACAAAACCCTAAGAAATCTGTATGACAACATATCATGTTGAACATAATGAGATTTATAGACAAAGGAAAGGTCTTAATTATGTCACTGTCACACAGGTGATGATGAACCAGTTCCATCGTAGAGTGACTCCCTGCTGTGTTTAAGATAACCTGTCAATTCTGTCTAGTCAGTTACAAGGAAATTTGCATTAATTGCACAGATTAACTATCAGCATCATTTACTGCAAAATCAAAGGCAAGGCAAAGAAATCATAGACATGTTGTTGAATGCTGATGATGTTATTGGGAGTTTTGATGGTTTTTTTTTCTTAAAGGGAAATCATCGGTGACTCTTATGCATGAAGCAGATCCTTTCTCTGTGATGTTTCCTGAATAGCCACTGAGATACCAGCCCATTGAGTTGTGGTCTCTCTCTCTTTTACAAAGCAACTTCTACCTTCAGCTTGATCTCTTGCTTGAGCTTCCCTTCCGGCTACTAGGCTCCTTTTCTGATCCTGCAGAGGGCTTTTGTAAGGGATTGTGATCTCTAAGTATTTCCCCTTTCAAGAACTAATCATTCTATTAATCACAATTCTAAACTGCTGTGGGAGTTTGTGACTTATGCCTTCACATGTGATACAAGCGACCTGTGTGTATAGGGTCTTCTCTCTGTTCATGTGGGGAAGGCATGGCAGCAGGAGTAGATGGCTGCTCATTCTCTGTAAGGAAATCAGTAAACAGTGGGGACCAAGAACAAGGATGTCCTGAAATATTAAGTCTTGTCCTTTCAAGGCCCCAAAGCCTCCAGCTAGGTTCAGGGTCACGACAATCTCCAAAACCCACCAAGCATGAAGTATTCAGAACCAGAAGCCTGTGTGTGCCATATCACATAAATTCATCGTGAGTACACCAATCTGTTTTTTTTTAATTCTAAATTATTTTGTCCCATCAGAACGATCTATATTACCAATTAACCAAATTTGCTGCATCTTTGGTGTCCTAGAATTGCTTTAAATTGTTGCTGGGACAGTCTTACAAACCTTCCTGTGCTGTTATGAGACCTTAAGGGGACAGCACTTATTTCAGAAATCAAAGGCAGTTGGGTTCAATCCTATGGTTAGCTGTTAGCTAGACACTGGAAGGATGGATTTGACTAAGAAAGGGAGACAGCATACATGGAGGCAGGTAACCTTTCCTTTGCAAAATGACCCATTTTGAGGCCTTACTTCAGGCTCTTCTCTTCTCCTAATCTTGGTTTCTTTATTAGTTTAGGAGAAGAATTAAAACTCCATTTACTGTATCTGTGAACCCGAATGAGTTAAGTATGTGTGACCAACTGGATGTCTGCCTGTCTGTCAACAGGGCCAGAGTTCAGGGGCATCTGATGCATAGCACAGGAATGTCAGCCATCAATCTCTGGTCCACCTAACTCTACAGCATTAGAGTTGTCATGGTTGCTCATCTGATCTTCCTCATATGATCTCCATCCACAGAGATGTCAGAAAAATCCTCCCCTGAGAGTGCAAGTTCTTTACAAATGAAAGATTATACAACAGAAGACACATGGGAGATTTATATGGGCAAGCTGTTGAAAGGATAAAGTGACAGAAGAAGTTTATTGATTAATTAAAGAAAGAATCCGCTTCAGCTGATAGGTTAGAACATAGGTAGGTGGAGTAAACAAAATAGAATGCTGGGAGGAAGAGGTAGTGAGCTCAGAGAAGCCATGCTCCCCTCTCCCCGGCAGATGCCATAGCTCTGCTCTCTGAGGCAGATGTCGATGCAGCCAGCCACCATGTCAGACATGCTGAATTTTTCCTGGTAAGTGCACCTCGTTATACTACACTGATTATTAGAAATGGGTTAAAATGCTGAATCTAATGGGCCAGCAGTGTTTAAAAGAATACAGTTTTTGTGTATTTATTTCAGGCATAACCTTCATGCGGCCATGGTGCTGGGGACACAGCCTCGCTGCTCAAATAACTATAGAATGGCTTGCAGCCTTGTGGACAACTGAATCCACTGAAAGCCTGAGAAAGCTTGGGAAAGAGTAAAGCATGTTTCCTTGGTAGCAGCGATTTCTCGGTCTGCTCTGCTTGCTAGAAGAAAGCAAGGGCTCTCATCTAAAAGAGGCTTGCTGACTCAGCTTCAGCTGCAAAACCCTGCAGCCCTTAAGAGGTCCTGCCACAAAACATTTAAATGGTGTTGATAAAAGCCAACTGAATGCTTGTATGTTTTCAGCAGTAGCAGGAAAAAAAACTGTGTTGTTTTAAAATGCCGGCTTTCTGGGCCATCCTGCCTGGGCAAACTCTGACTGTTTGAGGAAGGAGGGCCAGCTACAGAAAGAGGGCTTGAGTGTTGTCTGTTGCAGCCTCTTTGATGGCAAGGACCTTGAAACACTGTAGACTTGTGGCACTGAATGCGGCTCTGTTCGGTACCTCAGCCACAAGTTTGGAATGGCAGAAAGCTAAGGAATGGGCTACATCTGGCCAGCAAAGCCACGGCTTTAGTCCTACTGAGATTGCTTGGTAAATGAAAGACTCATGTGGTCAGAAAAACAGAGGGAAAAATAGAGTAAAGAGAGATTCAAAGACAAAGAAAATTTTTAAATGATTTACAGTGTGTTAAAAATATGTGCAGGCTAAAATTTGAAGTTCTTAAAATTAAAAAAAGGAAGAGAGTTGTTGGGTGTGGTAGTACACACCTGTAAACCCAACACATGGGAGGCAGAGGGAGATTGACCTCTGTACCTTCAAGGTGAGGTAGCACACGCCTTTAATCCCAGTGCCTTGAAGGCAGAGACAAACAGATCTTTGTGAGTTCAATGTGTAGTAGCATACACCTTTAATCCCAATGCCTGAAAGGCAGAGAGAGGCAGATCTCTGAGACTTCAAGGACAGACAGGTATACAGAGTTATTCCAGGTCAAAGATACAGAGAACCTGTCTCAAAAGGCAAAAAATAAAAAGGAAAATAAACAAAATAGAGGTTAAATTGAAGCGCACAAAGATGGAAAATTCACAGCGAATTTTGATATTGTATGCTATTATGCTCTTTTTGAATCATTTGAATTTTGAGGAAGTAGCAATAGCTGCTAAAAGATGTTTCTTTATAAAAGCTGCTGAAATAATCCAACATAGATATTTTGAAAATGCCTTGACTTTGAAATTTGGATCTAAAAACATGATGCTTTGGAAAGGAGTTTCTATTTTGTTTTCACAGAGGGTGATAGTCTGTGGATGCCTCTATCCTAATATGGTAGGATGGACCACGCCCTACTTAAAGGTTGCTGTGAACACCTTTAAAAAATTGCTTCGCTCAACTGCCAACTGAGATAAATCAATAATGATGCCAACATTGAGCAGGAAGCATTTTGGAGAGAAAAAACTGCACCCACGTTCCCAAATATGGCTTATAAACGTTCTTTTACATTTAAAGTGGGATGTGATATAGATATGAATATTTGCATTAGTATAGATTTTGCTTTACTGATAGAGATTTTAGGTCAATTTTGTTATATGTATATGCATTTTTGATCTTAATTAAGGTATTGTGATTGTGTAGTTAATTAAAAAATATAATGTATATAGGTTATTAATGGATAATCATTAATAATAGTCAAGTTTGTAGTCATGTTAGTTAGATTTTCTAGCTACATATATATATATATATATATTTCAGTTAGATAGGCATTATTCATATCTCTCTAGACTACAAAATAGGGTATTAAATGTTTTAGTACCTTAGGGTTTTCATGACAGTGAGACACTCTACTCTTGGCAGCACATATCTACTTCAGGAAGAAGATGGGCATCACAGAGGATCCTTATGGAGTTTGATAGCCATTTGGGGAAGAAACTGTTCTTGCCTGGATTGTTGCATAAACTGTACACAGAAAACACTCAGAGAGAGGACTACTGAACTTGCCTAAAGGTGAGATGATCTTTTCGTGTTCCTGATTCAGGAAAGGGTCAGCAAAACATTCTTCAAGACAAGCAGATAGTGACTGCCTTTGAAATTTCCTGCTTCATGGAAATGTCTGCTGGAAACTATGGGCCTGTAGGCTGAGGATGGTAACACCAACGGTACAGAGGAACTTTGGGTGACTGTCCAGGCAGCGAGATGTCTCTGTCATTTCTAGAGTTTGAAAATGGCTTTCTTTTTGTTTGCTTAGGCAATACTGTATTATTCTGGAGTCTCTGATGGAGTTGAAGAAGAGATAGATAGTTATAGTTTTCCATTGTTATGATAAAAGATAAAATAGATATAAATATTGTAACTGTAATTCTTGCTTGATAACTGTTTTGTTATATGTAATTTTGCTATGTTAAAGTTAAAGATTCCGTTCTTGTTTAAACAGAAATAGGAGTAACGATGGAGTATAGGTCATTGGTTAATTAAATAAAGAAACTGTTTGGCCTGAAAGGTTAGAACATAGGTGGGTCGAATAAACATAAGAGAATGCTGGGAGGAATAGGAATTGAGCTTAGAGATGCCATGCACCTCTCCCATGGGCAGAAATGGTAGCTCTGCACTCTGAGGCAGATGGCGATACAGCCAGCCACCAGGTCAGACATGCTAAATCTTTCCTTCTAAGCGCAACTCGTGCTGCAACATACATTATTAGACATGGGTTAAGAGGCTGAAAATAATGGGGCAGGCAGTGTTTAAATGAATAGTTTTGTGTTGTTATTTCGGAGCATAACCTTACAAGGCGGCCCCATGGGGATGCAGCCCTGCTGCTCAAATTTCTACAATCAAGGGGGACATGGAAGAAGGGAATAAAGAAGAGAGAGAGACAAGGAAGAATGGATGAATTCAATCATTCCTTGGAAAAATGAGTGAACCAATGAATGAGGAGACCTAGTAGGAAAAAATGTGCTGCATTCCCTCAGAGAGTCAGGTCAAATTAAGGATTGACAAGGTTTTCCACTAAGGAGGAGGCTTATTCCATTTTACCTTCTTTGTTTTCCAGGCCCACCCACAAGAGTGATGATGAGGACAGGGAGAAGAAGAGGAGAGGGTGTACCAGAATTCCCTGGTACAATTTCTCACCCAAATTGTAGCCAAATCACCTGACCTGGGACAGCTGATCTACATGCTGGACCCTAACTCCCAGTTTGACAACTCTAACATTTTAACCAAGTTTGTGAAGATGAAGGAACCAAAAATAGCCCAGTTACAGGATGGCAGGTTCCTTACAGGATGGGAGTCAGACATCAGTACCATACTGGTATTTGGCGGTTTGATGGGTGTGTGGGGTCTTTGCCAGACTCCACCTAGCATCATGGATTCCCTACTTTACTGATGTTATGGAGTTCGGTGCATTCTTCATATGTGTGCATGTCACACACTAGTGGGCTTCATATGTACATGTTTATCCTGTGTGTGGGTGAGTGTGTTCATGAGTTTTATAGCCCAAGTACTACAGAACATGATCAATGAAAGGGAACACTGTTTTCCAGATATGGCAGGGCAATTATTTAAATGAACTGACAAGGGTTGGATGGCATGGATAAGACCTATGAGAGTTCAAGGCATACCGAATCCAGGCATGACAAAGTAGGTGGCAGACAGAATTCTGGCAAAACTAAGTAGGTAGCTTGATGTCCAACTTACTGGAGAAGTGCAACTGAGCGGAGACACTTTTCACTAAGCAACATGCTCTAGTGGAGATCAAACATCCTTTGACTTACAGCCAGTACGAATTAAACCATTCATCAAATGAAACCTATTTTTCTCTGATTTTGAGTATACATTTGTGTCCCTTCCTGATTAATCTAAGCTTTATCCTCTTAAGTCCCAATACCTCACGCTGATATCGGTCACATCTTTCCATTTGACATGGTTTTCCCTCAAGCTTCGTACCGCCCCGAGATCATACAACTTTTTGTCCCCTCTCCACTGCTTCCTTGACAGCCATCTTGTCCTTTACCACACCACGCATCCCCAGTCCTTTACTCTCCAAGGGGAAAAGACCATAAATCCTGCTTTGTTTTGAGGCATGCATTTCTGTGATGCCCCATCCACCAAACACAATCCATCATTGACCAAATAACACAACATGTTAACAAATTTTTATTCTTTGAGAAAGAATACTCCATTGGAAAAGATACCAGGATTCATAGAAGACCTGAGGTATCTCTGAAAAAACACATTTCCAAAGTGAGAATTAAGTCTGCCCTCAAAAACTGAGAATTTCACTTTAACAGATCTTCACCAAATCATAGACATAGATATGGAAGTCATTATCAAACTTGATGAAATACACAGAAGGTTTGTTGGGAACTTGGCAAATAATTTTACCTATCTCTTGGGTCCCATCTTTTTTGTTGTACTGCACTCTTTTGCCCTCCAAGGAATCCCTGCCTAACTCCAAAGTCACCTCTACTGGAGGACATTCAGGCGTGATGTGGAGGTTGCCTTCAATGGAATCATCATGATGGTGGTAAAGGTACAGCACCAGATCATTCTCATTGACAATGTAGAAACAGGTCGTTATGGTCTGCACCTCATCTGGGACCACGCCACTCCACTCTTCCTTAGAGCCTGGCATGATGTGGAGGTTGCCTTCCAGGTAGTCATCCAGGAGGTGGTAAATGTACAAGACCGGATCTTTCTTGTAGGTAATATAAAACCAGGTCTTCATGATTGGCACCTGTTCTTGGACCATCCCGTTTCAGTCATTCTTAGAGCCATTTGTGCCCATGAATGTATGTTTCACTGCTCTGCCAACTATGGTGTTTGAGAGATGAGTGTCTGTCACCTGAGGAAATGGCACATTATTAGGCAGGATCTTCAGGTTTAAAATCATTTCATCACTATGAAGCTCCAAGCCATAGACACAATCAATCCCATCATATTTCAACAAATAGAGAGAGGGATATGTTGGCAGTTGATCTAGAATGATGGCTTTCCAATGGGTGACTGGTTCATTGGCTTCCTTCCAGCCATGAGAAATTCTGCGGCCAACAATATTCTCCAGGGCCTCAAAAGGCTTACTAAGTTTTTGCTTCTGGAGCGATGGCCCATTCTTCTTCTGGAGAGGTGGCATGCAACTCATACTAAGAGGCATCTTCATCATGGCGGGAGACTTTCTGAGATAGGCCACAGCACTCCTGTTCCACTGTCTCTTGGCTCTGTTTCTGTGCTTGGGCTTCATAGCTGCCAATCTCTGCATAGGAAGAACTCTTCAGTTTAAATCAGACACAAAGTGGTTTCCTCCACCATAAGTGCCTGCAAGGATAAGAAGGTGAGGATGTGAGGTCAAGGCTCTTTTTAGGAATAACTTTGGAGCAGGTGAAAAAGGCATGGCTGAATAGATTTGCATACCTAAATGTAATATGTTCTTAAGAAATTAATAGGAAAATTATCAAACTCTTGTCTACAGCTCAGTATATGTGTATCAGAGACATATTCCTGCTGCAAAATGCAATTGACCTCTACTGAGAAACCTACTTCCTGACTTACTATATCAATGAGAGAGGAAGCTATGCCTATACCTAAAGTGAGAAAGAAATATCTGAACAGATGGCAAAGAATTCAAAGAACAGCCACTCCTCTCCTTACCACTCAAGCTACTGGTTAGTTGGCTGATCTATAACCACCTGCCCAGGTCATGGCACTCCAGTCCACTGGCTCTCTCTATTGTGTCTCCTGATCCAGATCCAGGTTGATTACATAAAGATATTCTGTATCTTCATTAGAGAAGTGAGTACTGTGAGTCAAACTGCCAAAAGAAAAAAAAACATTAATCTGTGCAACAGCACCTATTAGAAATAATTATCTTTTAAAACACATATGGACAAAGAGGATCTTTGCCATTTAAGTGGACTGAGGAATTGGACATTTTTAGCAAAGATAGAGTGGGGAGAATACCTGACATTAACCGTCCCCCAGCTATCAAATATAGGAGCTGTTAACGACATAAATTTGGGACCCAGAGCAAATTTGAAAGAAAACTTTCTTTGACTACAGAGGTCCTAGTTGCTTTCTAAACATATTTACCAAAAGAAAATATCTTGGCTCTCTAGATTCCAACTTCTGGAAATTCGGTTGAACAGTTGTGGAGCCCGAGAGCTGAACTGACCTCCTCAGCCACCGTGAAGATAGTAAGCCCACCTTCACAGAAGACCAGTGCTTCATCTGGAACAGAGTTGCCACCCCCAACCAAAGCTTTGTGACATCATCAAGGCTCTACTTATGTCATAAAACTCCTCCTAGCCAGGTTTCTTCCCTACTAACCCCCAGAAATATCCAGCATACAGGTCCTAAAATGCTGCTCATACAGCCCCATGAATACCCAAAATAAAAACCCCAATCTTCTTCCCAATTACTTGAGTCATATTTTCCAAGTAACTCAACCCCTTTATGTGTTTTTTTTTTTCTGTAAAATAATTTTTGGTCTGAGTCAACAACTCACATGAATTTTTTTTTCCTATCTCCAATGTCCTCATTGGTTATTTTCTATTGATTTTTCCATTACTTCATAAAAATAATTATCAAAATTTCCACTTCTCTTCCTCCTCCCACATTCTTCTTGCTCCGCAAATAAACCTCTCCACTCAAACACCAGTCCAAATAGAGGGCAGGGTACTTTGAGCTGTGGGAAGTCCAAGCCCACCCTTCATCCATCCAGATTTAGCAAGGTATGCATCCACAAAAAATATGATCACAAAAAGCCAGTGTATGATATGCAGACAATTGCAAGTGCCATTATCTTTGGCTTCTCCCTCTGCCCCAATTGTCAGCCACATTCAGAGCTTCCAGTTTGATCCCATGTTCTTTCATTCCCAGGTCACTGGATTAGTTGAAATCCCCTTAGTTCAGGCACAGTGTCTCATAGTGTGGACCAAGCCCTTATATTCCTGACATCCTTGCTCTTTTTCTCCATCCATCTGCTCTTCCACTGGAGCTTGGAAGCTCCATCTAGTTTTCTGATTTTGACCCTGACTTGATCTCCATCATTTGCCAAACAAAAGTTCCATGGTGGTTTTCAAGATAGTCAGTCATCAGTCTGACTATGGGACAAGGCACACATAGTTCCTAGGGACATGTCACAGTGCAGTCAATATCTCCTCCCTGCTTAAGTACCTAGAGAGGGTCACCCTATGGCCTTCTGAGAACCACTCGAGAGATATTGATCTTGACATCCCCAGAATGGCCCCATAAATTGAGATATCATCAGTGTATGTGCATTAACTTGTGTGTGTTTGTGTGTGTGTATTTAAATCACAATAACAAATGGATTGTAATATTGAAGATTCTTCTCTTATTGAGAGGAATATTTGCTACAGAAACACTCTCACAGTAATAGTGAGAGTGTAAACTGTCTCAGCAAGGAGAAATAACTGGAGGAATCCCCCAGGAGTTAGGCTCAGTGTCCCAGGAATTACGCCCAAGGAAAGTCAATGAACTCAGTGATGGAAGATAAAACCCAGCCTAAATAAAACCCTAAATCATTTAGGTGGAACATGAGATACTCTTACAACAGTTACAAGAGGTCTAAAATGCCTGGACTGGAACATAAGGGGAACACAATGACGTGGAGCTGAGAGTGCATGGCAAAACTGATTGGATCTGGCAAAAATTATGTAAGCATACCAAGGAAACCACCAGTGGGACAAAACCCTAAGAAATCTGTATGACAACATATCATGTTGAACATAATGAGATTTATAGACAAAGGAAAGATCTCAATTATGTCACTGTCACACAGGTGATGATGAACCAGTTCCATCGTAGAGTGACTCCCTGCTGTGTTTAAGATAATCTGTCAATTCTGTCTAGTCAGTTACAAGGAAATTTGCATTAATTGCACAGATTAACTATCAGCATCATTTAGTGCACAATCAAAGGCAAGGCAAAGAAATCATAGACATGTTGTTGAATGCTGATGATGTTATTGGGAGTTTTGATGGGTTTTTTTCTTAAAGGGAAATCATCGGTGACTCTCATGCATGAAGCAGATCCTTTCTCTGTGATGTTTCCTGAATAGCCACTGAGATACCAGCCCATTGAGTTGTGGTCTCTCTCTCTTTTACAAAGCAACTTCTACCTTCAGCTTGATCTCTTGCTTGAGCTTCCCTTCCGGCTACTAGGCTCCTTTTCTGATCCTGCAGAGGGCTTTTGTAAGGGATTGTGATCTCTAAGTTTTTCCCCTTTCAAGAACTAATCATTCTATTAATCACAATTCTAAACTGCTGTGGGAGGTTGTTTGTGACTTATGCCTTCACATGTGATACAAGCGACCTGTGTGTATAGGGTCTTCTCTCTGTTCATGTGGGGAAGGCATGGCAGCAGGAGTAGATGGCTGCTCATTCTCTGTAAGGAAATCAGTAAACAGTGGGCACCAAGTACAAGGATGTCCTGAAATATTAAGTCTTGTCCTTTCAAGGCCCCAAAGCCTCCAGCTAGGTTCAGGGTCACGACAATCTCCAAAACCCACCGAGCATGAAGTATTCAGAACCAGAATCCTGTGTGTGCCATATCACATAAATTCATCATGAGTACACAAATCTGTTTTTTTTTTAATTCTAAATTATTTTGTCCCATCAGAACGATCTATATTACCAATTAACCAAATTTGCTGCATCTATGGTGTCCTAGAATTGCTTTAAATTGTTGCTGGGACAGTCTTACAAACCTTCCTGTGCTGTTATGAGACCTTAAGGGGACAGCACTTATTTCAGAAATCAAAGGCAGTTGGGTTCAATCCTATGGTTAGCTGTTAGCTAGACACTGGAAGGATGGATTTGACTAAGAAAGGGAGACAGCATACATGGAGGCAGGTAACCTTTCCTTTGCAAATTGACCCATTTTGAGGCCTTACTTCAGGCTCTTCTCTTCTCCTAATCTTGGTTTTTTTATTAGTTTAGGAGAAGAATTAAAACTCCATTTACAGTATCTGTGAACCCGAATGAGTTAAGTATGTGTGACCAACTTGATGTCTGCCTGTCTGTCAACAGGGCCAGAGTTCAGGGGCATCTGATGCATAGCACAGGAATGTCAGCCATCAATCTCTGGTCCACCTAACTCTACAGCATTAGAGTTGTCATGGTTGCTCATCTGATCTTCCTCATATGATCTCCATCCACAGAGATGTCAGAAAAATCCTCCCCTGAGAGTGCAAGTTCTTTACAAATGAAAGATTATAGAAGAGAAGACACATGGGAGATTTATATGGGCAAGCTGTTGAAAGGACAAAGTGACAGAAGAAGTTTATTGATTAATTAAAGAAAGAATCCGCTTCAGCTGATAGGTTAGAACATAGGTAGGTGGAGTAAACAAAATAGAATGCCGGGAGGAAGAGGTAGTGAGCTCAGAGAAGCCATGCTCCCCTCTCCCCGGCAGATGCCATAGCTCTGCTCTCTGAGGCAGATGTCGATGCAGCCAGCCACCATGTCAGACATGCTGAATTTTTCCTGGTAAGTGCCCCTCGTTATACTACACTGATTATTAGAAATGGGATAAAATGCTGAATCTAATGGGCCAGCAGTGTTTAAAGAATACTGTATTGGTGTATTTATTTCAGGCATAACCTTCATGCGGCCGTGGTGCTTGGGACACAGCCTCGCTGCTCAAATAACTACAGAATGGCTTGCAGCCTTGTGGACAACTGAATCCACTGAAAGCCTGAGAAAGCTTGGGAAAGAGTAAAGCATGTTTTCTTGGCAGCAGGGATTTCTCGGTCTGCTCTGCTTGCTAGAAGAAAGCAAGGGCTCTCATCTAAAAGAGGCTTGCAGACTCAGCTTCAGCTGCAAAACCCTGCAGCCCTTAAGAGGTCCTGCCACAAAACATTTAAATGGAGTTGATAAAAGCCAACTGAATGCTTGTATGTTTTCAGCAGTAGCAGGAAAACAAACTGTGTTGTTTTAAAATGCCGGATTTCTGGGCCATCCTGCCTGGGCAAACTCTGACTGTTTGAGGAAGGAGGGCCAGCTACAGAAAGAGGGCTTGAGTGTTGTCTGTTGCAGCCTCTTTGATGGCAAGGACCTTGAAACACTGTAGACTTGTGGCACTGAATGCGGCTCTGTTCGGTACCTCAGCCACAAGGTTGGAATGGCAGAAAGCTAAGGAATGGGATAAATCTGGCCAGCAAAGCCACGGCTTTAGTCCTACTGAGATTGCTTGGTAAATGAAAGACTCATGTGGTCAGAAAAACAGAGAGAGAAATAGAGTAAAGAGAGATTCAAAGACAAAGAAAATTTTTAAATGATTTACAGTGTGTTAAATATATGTGCAGGCTAAAATTTGAAGTTCTTAAAGTTTAAAAAAGGAAGAGAGTTGTTGGGTGTGGTAGTACACACCTGTAAACCCAACACATGGGAGGCAGAGGGAGATTGACCTCTGTACCTTCAGGGTGAGGTAGCACACGCCTTTAATCCCAGTGCCTTGAAGGCAGAGACAAACAGATCTTTGTGAGTTCAATGTGTAGTAGCATACACCTTTAATCCCAATGCCTGAAAGGCAGAGAGAGGCAGATCTCTGAGACTTCAAGGACAGACAGGTATACAGAGTTATTCCAGGTCAAAGATACAGAGAACCTGTCTCAAAAGCCAAAAAATAAAAAGGAAAAATAAACAAAATAGAGAGGTTAAATTGAAGCGCACAAAGATGGAAAATTCACAGCGAATTTTGATATTGTATGCTATTATGCTCTTTTTGAATCATTTGAATTTTGAGGAAGTAGCAATAGCTGCTAAAAGATGTTTCTTTATTAAAGCTGCTGAAATAATCCAACATAGATATTTTGAAAATGCCTTGACTTTGAAATTTGGATCTAAAAACATGATGCTTTGGAAAGGAGATTCTATTCTGTTTTCACAGAGGGTGATAGTCTGTGGATGCCTCTATCCTAATATGGAAGGATGGACCACGCCCTACTTAAAGGTTGCATGAACACCTTTAAAAAATTGCTTCGCTCAACTGCCAACTGAGGTAAATCAATAATGATGCCACCATTCAGCAGGAAGCATTTTGGAGAGAAAAAACTGCACCCACGTTCCCAAATATGGCTTATAAATGTTATTTTACATTTAAAGTGGGATGTGATATAGATATGAATATTTGCATTAGTATAGATTTTGCTTTACTGATAGAGATTTCAGGTCAATTTTGTTATATGTATATGCATTTTTGATCTTAATTAAGGTATTTTGATTGTGTAGTTCATTTAAAAATTAATGTATATAGGTTATTAATGGATAATCATTAATAATAGTCAAGTTTGTAGTCATGTTAGTTAGATTTTCTAGCTACATAGATATATATATTTCAGTCAGATAGGCATTATTCATAACTCTCTAGACTACAAAATAGGCTATTTAATGTTTTAGCACCTTAGGGTTTTTCATGACAGTGAGACACTCTACTCTTGGCAGCACATATCTACTTCAGGAAGAAGATGGGCATCACAGAGGATCCTTATGGAGTTTGATAGCCATTTGGGGAAGAAACTGCTCTTGCCTGGATTGTTGCATAAACTGTACACTGAAAACACTCAGAGAGAGGACTACTAAACCTGCCTAAAGTTGAGATGATCTTTTCGTGTTCCTGATTCAGGAAAGGGTCAGCAAAACATTCTTCAAGACAAGCAGATAGTGACTGCCTTTGAAATTTCCTGCTTCATGGAAATGTCTGCTGGAAACTATGGGCCTGTAGGCTGAGGATGGAAACACCAACGGTACAGAGGAACTTTGGGTGACTGTCCAGGCAGCGAGATGTCTCTGTCATTTCTAGAGTTTGAAAATGGCTTACTTTTTGTTTGCTTAGGTAATACTGTATTATTCTGGAGTCTCTGATGGAGTTGAAGAATAGATAGATAGTTATAGTTTTCCATTGTTATGATAAAAGATAAAATAGATATAAATATTGTAACTGTAATTCTTGCTTGATAACTGTTTTGTTATATGTAATTTTGCTATGATAAAGTTAAAGATTCCGTTCTTGTTTAAACAGAAATAGGAGTAATGATGGAGTATAGGTCATTGGTTAATTAAATAAAGAAACTGTTTGGCCTGAAAGGTTAGAACATAGGTGGGTGGAATAAACATAAGAGAATGCTGGGAGGAATAGGAATTGAGCTTAGAGATGCCATGCACCTCTCCCATGGGCAGAAATGGTAGCTCTGCACTCTGAGGCAGATGGCGATACAGCCAGCCACCAGGTCAGACATGCTAAATCTTTCCTTCTAAGCGCACCTCCTGCTGCAACATACATTATTAGACATGGGTTAAGAGGCTGAAAATAATGGGGCAGGCAGTGTTTAAATGAATAGTTTTGTGTTGTTATTTCGGAGCATAACCTTACAAGGCAGCCCCATGGGGATGCAGCCCTGCTGCTCAAATTTCTACAATCAAGGGGGAAATGGAAGAAGGGAAGAAAGAAGAGAGAGAGACAAGGAAGAATGGATGAATTCAATCATTCATTGGAAAAATGAGTGAACCAATGAAAGAGGAGACCTAGTAGGAAAAAATGTGCTGCATTCCTTCAGAGAGTCAGGTCAAATTAAGGATTGACAAGGTTTTCCACTAAGGAGGAGGCTTATTCCATTTTACCTTCTTTGTGCTCCAGGCCCACCCACAAGAGTGATGATGAGGACAGGGAGAAGAAGAGGAGAGGGTGTACCAGAATTCCCTGGTACAATTTCTCACCCAAATTGTAGCCAAATCACCTGACCTGGGACAGCTGATCTACATGCTGGACCCTAACTCCCAGTTTGACAACTCTAACATTTTAACCAAGTTTGTGAAGATGAAGGAACCAAAAATAGCCCAGTTACAGGATGGCAGGTTCCTTCCAGGATGGGAGTCAGACATCAGTACCATACTGGTATTTGGCGGTTTGATGGGTGTTTGGGGTCTTTGCCAGACTCCACCTAGCATCATGGATTCCCTACTTTACTGATATTATGGAGTTCGGTGCATTTATCATATGTGTGCATGTCACACACTAGTGGGCATCATATGTACATGTTTATCCTGTGTGTGGGTGAGTGTGTTCATGAGTTTTATAGCCCAAGTACTACAGAACATGATCAATGAAAGGGAACACTGTTTTCCAGATATGGCAGGGCAATTATTTAAATGAACTGACAAGGGTTGGAAGGCATGGATAAGACCTATGAGAGTTCATGGCATACCGAATCCAGGCATGACAGAGTAGGTGGCAGACAGAATTCTGGCAAAACTAAGTAGGTAGCTTGATGTCCAACTTGCTGGAGAAGAGCAACTGAGCGGAGACACTTTTCACTAAGCAACATGCTCTAGTGGAGATCAAACATCCTTTGACTTACAGCCAGTACGAATTAAACCTTTCATCAAATGAAACCTAATTTTCTCTGATTTTGAGTATACATTTGTGTCCCTTCCTGATTAATCTACTCTTTATCCTCTTAAGTCCCAATACCTCACGCTGATATCGGTCACATCGGTCCATTTGACATGGTTTTCCCTCCAGCTTCATACCGCCCCGAGATCATACAACTTTTTGTCCCCTCTCCACTGCTTCCTTGACAGCCATCTTGTCCTTTAAAACACCACGCATCCCCAGTCCTTTACTCTCCAAGGGGAAAAGACCATAAATCCTGCTTTGTTTTGAGGCATGTATTTCTGTGATGCCCCATCCACCAAACACAATCCATCATTGACCAAATAACACAACATGTTAACAAATTTTTATTCTTTGAGAAAGAATAATCCATTGGAAAAGATACCAGGATTCATAGAAGACCTGAGGTATCTCTGAAAAAACACATTCCCACAGAGAGAATTAAGTCTGCCCCTCAAAATTTGAGAATTCCACTTTAACAGATCTTCACCAAATCATAGACATAGATATGGAAGTCATTATCAAACTTGATGAAATACACAGAAGGTTTGTTGGGAACTTGGCAAATAATTTTACCTATCTCTTGGGTCCCATCTTTTTTGTTGTACTGCACTCTTTAGCCCTCCAAGGAATCCCTGCCTAATTCCAAAGTCACCTCTACTGGAGGACATTCAGGCGTGAGGTGGAGGTTGCCTTCAATGGAATCATCATGATGGTGGTAAAGGTACAGGACCGGATCATTCTCGTTGACAATGTAGAAACAGGTCATTATAGTCTGCACCTCATCTGGGACCACGCCACTCCACTCTTCCTTAGAGCTTGGCATGATGTGGAGGTTGCCTTCCAGGTAGTCATCCAGGAGGTGGTAAATGTACAAGACGGGATCTTTCTTGTAGGTAATATAAAACCAGGTCTTCATAATTGGCACCTCTTCTAGGACCATCCAGTTCCAGTCATTCTTAGAGCCATTTGTGCCCATGAAAATATGTTTCACTGCTCTGCCAACTATGGTGTTTGAGAGATGAGTGTCTGTCACCTGAGGAAATGGCACATTATTAGGCAGGATCTTCAGGTTTAAAATCCTTTCATCACTATGACGCTCCAAGTCATAGACACAATCAATCCCATCATATTTCAACAAATAGAGAGAGGGATATGTTGGCAGTTGATCTAGAATGATGGCTTTCCAATGGGTGACTGGTTCATTGGCTTCCTTCCAGCCATGAGAAATTCTGCGGCCAACAATATTCTCCAGGGCCTCAAAAGGCTTACTAAGTTTTTGCTTCTGGAGCGATGGCCCATTCTTCTTCTGGAGATGTGGCATGCAACTCATACTAAGAGGCATCTTCATCATGGCGGGGGACTTTCTGAGATAGGCCACAGCACTCCTGTTCCACTGTCTCTTGGCTCTGTTTCTGTGCTTGGGCTTCATAGCTGCCAACCTCTGCATAGGAAGAACTCTTCAGTTTAAATCAGACACAAAGTGGTTTCCTCCACCATAAGTGCCTGCAAGGATAAGAAGGTGAGGATGTGAGGTCAAGGCTCTTTTTAGGAATAACTTTGGAGCAGGTGAAAAAGGCATGGCTGAATAGATTTGCATACCTAAATGGAATATATTCTTAAGAAATTAATAGGAAAATTATCAAACTCTTGTCTACAGCTCAGTATATGTGTATCAGAGAAATATTCCTGCTGCAAAATGCAATTGACCTCTACTGAGAAACCTACTTCCTGACTTACTACATCAATGAGAGAGGAAGCTATGCCTATACCTAAAGTGAGAAAGATATATCTGAACAGATGGCAAAGAATTCAAAGAACAGCCACCCCTCTCCTTATCACTCAAGCTACTGGTTAGTTGGCTGATCTATAACCACCTGCCCAAGGTCATGGCACTCCAGTCCACTGGCTCTCTCTATTGTGTCTCCTGATCCAGATCCAGGTTGATTACATAAAGATATTCTGTATCTTCATTAGAGAAGTGAGTACTGTGAGTCAAACTGCCAAAAGAAAGAAACATTAATCTGTGCAACAGCACCTATTAGAAATAATTATCTTTTAAAACACATATGGACAAAGAGGATCTTTGCCATTTAAGTGGACTGAGGAATTGGACATTTTTAGCAAAGATAGAGTGGGGAGAATACCTGACATTATCCGTCCCCCAGCTGTCAAATATAGGAGCTGTTAACGACATAAATTTTGGACCCAGAGAAGATTTGAAAAAAACCTTTCTTTGACTACAGAGGTCCTAGTTGCTTCTTAAACATATTTACCAAAAGAAAATATCTTTGCTCTCTAGATTCCAACTTCTGGAAATTCGGTTGAACAGTTGTGGAGCCCAATAGCTGAACTGACCTCCTCAGCCACCGTGAAGATTGTAAGCCCACCTTCACAGAAGACTAGTGCTTCATGTGGAACAGAGTTGCCACCCCCAACCAAAGCTTTGTGACATCATCAAGGCTCTACTTATGTCATAAAACTCCTCCTAGCCAGGTTTCTTCCCTACTAACCCCCAGAAATATCCAGCATACAGGTCCTAAAATGCTGCTCATACAGCCCCATGAAGACCCAAAATAAAACCCCCAATCTTCTCCCCAATTACTTGAGTCATATTTTCCAAGTAACTCAACCCCTTTATGTGTTTTTTTTTTTCTGTAAAATAATTTTTGGTCTGAGTCAACAACTCACATGAATGTTTTTTTTCCCTAGCTCCAATGTCCTCATTGGTTATTTTCTATTGATTTTTCCATTACTTCATAATAATAATTATCAAACTTTCCACTGCTCTTCCTCCTTCCACATTCTTCTTGCTCCGCAAATAAACCTCTCCACTCAAACACCAGTCCAAATAGAGGGCAGGGTACTTTGAGCTGTGGGAAGTCCAAGCCCACCCTTCATCCATCCAGATTTAGCAAGGTATGCATCCACAAAAAATATGATCACAAAAAGCCAGTGTATGATATGCAGACAATTGCAAGTGCCATTATCTTTGGCTTCTCCGTCTGCCTTATTGTCAGCCACATTCAGAGCTTCCAGTTTGATCCCATGTTCTTTCATTCCCAGGTCACTGGATTAGTTGAAATCCCCTTAGTTCAGGCACAGTGTCTCATAGTGTGGACCAAGCCCTTATATTCCTGACATCCTTGCTCTTTTTCTCCATCCATCTGCTCTTCCACTGGAGCTTGGAAGCTCCATCTAGGTTTCTGATTTTGACCCTGACTTGATCTCCATCATTTGCCAAACAAAAGTTCCATGGTGGTTTTCAAGATAGTCAGTCATCAGTCTGACTATGGGACAAGGCACACATAGTTCCTAGGGACATGTCACAGTGCGGTCAACTTCTCCTCCCTGCTTAAGTACCTAGAGAGGGTCACCCTATGGCCTTCTGAGAACCACTCGAGAGATATCGATCTTGACATCCCCAGAATGGCCCCATAAATTGAGATATCATCAGTGTATGTGCATTAACTTGTGTGTGTTTATGTGTGTGTATTTAAATCACAATAACAAATGGATTGTAATATTGAAGTTTCTTCTCATCTTGAGAAGAATATTTGCTACAGAAACACTCTCACAGTAATAGTGAGAATGTAAACTATCTAAGAAAGGAGAAATAACTGGAGGAATCCCCCAGGAGTTAGGCTCAGTGTCCCAGGAATTACGCCCAAGGAAAGTCAATGAACTCAGTGATGGAAGATAAAACCCAGCCTAAATTAAACCCTAAATCATTTAGGTGGAACATGAGATACTCTTACAACAGTTACAAGAGGTCTAAAATGCCTGGACTGGAACATAAGGGGAACACAATGATGTGGAGCTGAGAGTGCATGCCAAAACTGATTGGATCTGGCAAAAATTATGTAAGCATACCAAGGAAACCACCAGTGGGACAAAACCCTAAGAAATCTGTATGACAACATATCATGTTGAACTTAATGAGATTTATAGACAAAGGAAAGATCTCAATTATGTCACTGTCACACAGGTGATGATGAACCAGTTCCTTCGTAGAGTAAGTCCCTGCTGTGTTTAAGATAACCTGTCAATTCTGTCTAGTCAGTTACATGGAAATTTGCATTAATTGCACAGATTAACTATCAGCATCATTTACTGCACAACCAAAGGCAAGGCAAAGAAATCATAGACATGTTGTTGAATGCTGATGATGTTATTGGGAGTTTTGATGGGTTTTTTTCTTAAAGGGAAATCATCGGTGACTCTCATGCATGAAGCAGATCCTTTCTCTGTGATGTTTCCTGAATAGCCACTGAGATACCAGCCCATTGAGTTGTGGTCTCTCTCTCTTTTACAAAGCAACTTCTACCTTCAGCTTGATCTCTTGCTTGAGCTTCCCTTCTGGCTACTAGGCTCCTTTTCTGATCCTGCAGAGGGCTTTTGTAAGGGATTGTGATCTCTAAGTTTTTCCCCTTTCAAGAACTAATCATTCTATTAATCACAATTCTAAACTGCTGTGGGAGTTTGTTTGTGACTTATGCCTTCACATGTGATACAAGCGACCTGTGTGTATAGGGTCTTCTTCTGTGCATGTGGGGAAGGCATGGCAGCAGGAGTAGATGGCTGCTCATTCTCTCTAAGGAAATCAGTAAACAGTGGGCACCAAGTACAAGGATGTCCTGAAATATTAAGTCTTGTCCTTTCAAGGCCCCAAAGCCTCCAGCTAGGTTCAGGGTCACGAAAATCTCCAAAACCCACCGAGCATGAAGTATTCACAACCAGAATCCTGTGTGTGCCATATCACATAAATTCATCGTGAGTACACCAATCTGTTTTTTTTTTAATGCTACATTATTTTTTCCCATCAGAACGATCTATATTACCAATAAACCAAATTTGCTGCATCTTTGGTGTCCTAGAATTGCTTTAAATTGTTGCTGGGACTGTCTTACAAACCTTCCTTTGCTGTTATGAGACCTTAAGAGGACAGCACTTATTTCAGAAATCAAAGGTAGTGGGTTCAATCCTATGGTTAGCTGTTAGCTAGACACTGGAAGGATGGATTTGACTAAGAAAGGGAGACAGCATACATGGAGGCAGGTAACCTTTCCTTTGCAAAATGACCCATTTTGAGGCCTTACTTCAGGCTCTTCTCTTCTCTTAATCTTTTTTTTATTTATTAGTTTAGGAGAAGAATTAAAACTGCATTTACAGTATCTGTGAACCTGAATGAGTTAAGTATGTGTGACCAACTGGTTGTCTGCCTGTCTGTCAACAGGGCCAGAGTTCAGGGGCATCTGATGCATAGCACAGGAATGTCAGCCATCAATCTCTGGTCCACCTAACTCTACAGCATTAGAGTTGTCATGGTTGCTCATCTGATCTTCCTCATATGATCTCCATCCACAGAGATGTCAGAAAAATCCTCCCCTGAGAGTGCAAGTTCTTTACAAATGAAAGATTATACAACAGAAGACACATAGAAGATTTATATGGACAAGCTGTTGAAAGGATAAAGTGACAGAAGAAGTTTATTGATTAATTAAAGAAAGAATCCGCTTCAGCTGATAGGTTAGAACATAGGTAGGTGGAGTAAACAAAATAGAATGCCGGGAGGAAGAGGTAGTGAGCTCAGAGAAGCCATGCTCCCCTCTCCCCGGCAGATGCCATAGCTCTGCTCTCTGAGGCAGATGTCGATGCAGCCAGCCACCATGTCAGACATGCTGAATTTTTCCTGGTAGGTACACCTCGTTATACTACACTGATTATTAGAAATGGGTTAAAATGCTGAATCTAATGTGCCAGCAGTGTTTAAAAGAACACAGTTTTGGTGTATTTATTTCAGGCATAACCTTCATGCGGCCGTGGTGCCGGGGACACAGCCTCGCTGCTCAAATAACTACAGAATGGCTTGCAGCCTTGTGGACAACTGAATCCACTGAAAGCCTGAGAAAGTTTGGAAAGAGTAAAGCATGTTTTCTTGGTAGCAGCGATTTCTCGGTCTGCTCTGCTTGCTAGAAGAAAGCAAGGGCTCTCATCTAAAAGAGGCTTGCTGACTCAGCTTCAGCTGCAAAACCCTGCAGCCCTTAAGAGGTCCTGCCAAAAAACATTTAAATGGTGTTGATAAAAGCCAACTGAATGCTTGTATGTTTTCAGCAGTAGCAGGAAAAAAAAACTGTGTTGTTTTAAAATGCCGGCTTTCTGGGCCATCCTGCCTGGGCAAAATCTGACTGTTTGAGGAAGGAGGGCCAGCTACAGAAAGAGGGCTTGAGTGTTGTCTGTTGCAGCCTCTTTGATGGCAAGGACCTTGAAACACTGTAGATTTGTGGCACTGAATGCGGCTCTGTTCGGTACCTCAGCCACAAGGTTGGAATGGCAGAAAGCTAAGGAATGGGCTACATCTGGCCAGCAAAGCCACGGCTTTAGTCCTATTGAGATTGCTTGGTAAATGAAAGACTCATGTGGTCAGAAAAACAGAGAGAGAAATAAAGTAAAGAGAGATTCAAAGACAAAGAAAATTTTTAAATGATTTACAGTGTGTTAAAAATATGTGCAGGCTAAAATTTGAAGTTCCTAAAGTTAAAAAAAGGAAGAGAGTTGTTGGGTGTGATAGTACACACCTGTAAACCCAACACATGGGATGCAGACGGAGATTGACCTCTGTACCTTCAAGGTGAGGTAGCACACGCCTTTAATCCCAGTGCATTGAAGGCAGAGACAAACAGATCTTTGTGAGTTCAATGTGTAGTAGCATACACCTTTAATCCCAATGCCTGAAAGGCAGAGAGTGGCAGATCTCTGAGAGTTCAAGGACAGACAGGTATACAGAGTTATTCCAGGTCAAAGATACAGAGAACTTGTCTCAAAAGGCAAAATATAAAAAGGAAAAATAAACAAAATAGGGGTTAAATTGAAGCACACAAAGATGGAAAATTCACAGCGAATTTTGATATTGTATGCTATTATGCTCTTTTTGAATCATTTGAATTTTGAGGCAGTAGCAATAGCTGCTAAAAGATGTTTCTTTATAAAAGCTGCTGAAATAATGAAACATAGATATTTTGAAAATGCTTTGACTTTGAAATTTGGATCTAAGGACATGATGCTTTGGAAAGGAGTTTCTATTTTGTTTTCACAGAGGGTGATAGTCTGTGGATGCCTCTATCCTAATATGGTAGGATGGACTACGCCCTACTTAAAGGTTGCTGTGAACACCTTTAAAAATTTGCTTCACTCAACTGCCAACTGAGATAAATCAATAAAGATGCCACCATTCAGCAGGAAGCATTTTGGAGAGAAAAAACTGAACCCACGTTCCCAAATATGGCTTATAAACGTTCTTTTACATTTAAAGTGGGATGTGATATAGATATGAATATTTGCATTTGTATATTGCTTTACTGATAGAGATTTTAGGTCAATTGTGTTATATGTATATGCATTTTTGATCTTAATTAAGGTATTGTGATTGTGTAGTTCATTTAAAAATATAATGTATATAGGTTATTAATGGATAATCATTAATAATAGTCAAGTTTGTAGTCATGTTAGTTAGATTTTCTAGCTACATAGATATATATATTTCAGTTAGATAGGCATTATTCATATCTCTCTAGACTACAAAATAGGCTATTTAATGTTTTAGTACCTTAGGGTTTTTCATGACAGTGAGACACTCTACTCTTGGCAGCACATATCTACTTCAGGAAGAAGATGGGCATCACAGAGGATCCTTATGGAGTTTGATAGCCATTTGGGGAAGAAACTGCTCTTGCCTGGATTGTTGCATAAACTGTACACAGAAAACACTCAGAGAGAGGACTACTGAACTTGCCTAAAGGTGAGATGATATTTTCGTGTTCCTGATTCAGGAAAGGGTCAGCAAAACATTCTTCAAGACAAGCAGATAGTGACTGCCTTTGAAATTTCCTGCTTCATGGAAATGTCTGCTGGAAACTATGGGCCTGTAGGCTGAGGATGGAAACACCAACGGTACAGAGGAACTTTGTGTGACTGTCCAGGCAGCGAGATGTCTCTGTCATTTCTAGAGTTTGAAAATGGCTTACTTTTTGTTTGCTTAGGTAATACTGTATTATTCTGGAGTCTCTGATGGAGTTGAAGAATAGATAGATAGTTATAGTTTTCCATTGTTATGATAAAAGATAAAATAGATATAAATATTGTAACTGTAATTCTTGCTTGATAACTGTTTTGTTATATGTAATTTTGCTATGTTAAAGTTAAAGATTCCGTTCTTGTTTAAACAGAAATAGGAGTAATGATGGAGTATAGGTCATTGGTTAATTAAATAAAGAAACTGTTTGGCCTGAAAGGTTAGAACATAGGTGGGTGGAATAAACATAAGAGAATGCTGGGAGGAATAGGATTTGAGCTTAGAGATGCCATGCACCTCTCCCATGGGCAGAAATGGTAGCTCTGCACTCTGAGGCAGATGGCGATACAGCCAGCCACCAGGTCAGACATGCTAAATCTTTCCTTCTAAGTGCACCTCGTGCTACAACATACATTATTAGACATGGGTTAAGAGGCTGAAAATAATGGGGCAGGCAGTGTTTAAATGAATAGTTTTGTGTTGTTATTTCGGAGCATAACCTTACAAGGCAGCCCCATGGAGATGCAGCCCTGCTGCTCAAATTTCTACAATCAAGGGGGAAATGGAAGAAGGGAAGAAAGAAGAGAGAGAGACAAGGAAGAATGGATGAATTCAATCATTCCTTGGAAAAATGAGTGAACCAATGAATGAGGAGACCTATTAGGAAAAAATGTGCTGCATTCCCTCAGAGTGTCAGGTCAAATTAAGGATTGACAAGGTTTTCCACTAAGGAGGAGGCTTATTCCATTTTACCTTCTTTGTGCTCCAGGCCCACCCACAAGAGTGATGATGAGGACAGGGAGAAGAAGAGGAGAGGGTGTACCAGAATTCCCTGGTACAATTTCTCACCCAAATTGTAGCCAAATCACCTGACCTGGGACAGCTGATCTACATGCTGGACCCTAACTCCCAGTTTGACAACTCTCACATTTTAACCAAGTTTGTGAAGATGAAGGAACCAAAAATAGCCCAGTTACAGGATGGCAGATTCCTTACAGGATGGGAGTCAGACATCAGTACCATACTGGTATTTGGCAGTTTGATGGGTGTGTGGGGTCTTTGCCAGACTCCACCTAGCATCATGGATTCCCTACTTTACTGATATTATGGAGTTCGGTGCATTCATCATATGTGTGCATGTCACACACTAGTGGGCATCATATGTACATGTTTATCCTGTGTGTGGGTGAGTGTGTTCATGAGTTTTATAGCCCAAGTACTACAGAACATGATCAATGAAAGGGAACACTGTTTTCCACATATGGCAGGGCAATTATTTAAATGAACTGACAAGGGTTGGATGGCATGGATAAGACCTATGAGAGTTCAAGGCATACCGAATCCAGGCATGACAAAGTAGGTGGCAGACAGAATACTGGCAAAACTAAGTAGGTAGCTTGATGTCCAACTTACTGGAGAAGAGCAACTGAGCGGAGACTCTTTTCACTAAGCAACATGCTCTAGTGGAGATCAAACATCCTTTGACTTACAGCCAGTACGAATTAAACCATTCATCAAAGGAAACTTAATTTTCTCTGATTTTGAGTATACATTTGTGTCCCTTCCTGATTAATCTACTCTTTATCCTCTTAAGTCCCAATACCTCACGCTGATATCGGTCACATCGGTCCATTTGACATGGTTTTCCCTCAAGCTTCATACCGCCCCGAGATCATACAACTTTTTGTCCCCTCTCCACTGCTTCCTTGACAGCCATCTTGTCCTTTACCACACCACGCATCCCCAGTCCTTTACTATCCAAGGGGAAAAGACCATAAATCCTGCTTTGTTTTGAGGCATGTATTTCTGTGATGCCCCATCCACCAAACACAATCCATCATTGACCAAATAACACAACATGATAACAAATTTTTATTCTTTGAGAAAGAATAATCCATTGGAAAAGATACCAGGATTCATAGAAGACATGAGGTATCTCTGAAAAAACACATTCCCAAAGAGAGAATTAAGTCTGCCCCTCAAAATCTGAGAATTTCACTTTAACAGATCTTCACCAAATCATAGACATAGATATGGAAGTCATTATCAAACTTGATGAAATACACAGAAGGTTTGTTGGGAACTTGGCAAATAATTTTACCTATCTCTTGGGTTCCATCTTTTTTGTTGTACTGCACTCTTTTGCCCTCCAAGGAATCCCTGCCTAATTCAAAAGTCACCTCTACTGGAGGACATTCAGGCGTGATGTGGAGGTTGCCTTCAATGGAATCATCATGATGGTGGTAAAGTTACAGGACCGGATCATTCTAGTTGACAATGTAGAAACAGGTCGTTATGATCTGCACCTCATCTGGGACCATGCCACTCCACTCTTCCTTAGAGCCTGGCATGATGTGGAGGTTGCCTTCCAGGTAGTCATCCAGGAGGTGGTAAATGTGCAAGACCGGATCTTTCTTGTAGGTAATATAAAACCAGGTCTTCATGATTGGCACCTCTTCTAGGACCATCCCGTTCCAGTCATTCTTAGAGCCATTTGTGCCCATGAATGTATGTTTCACTGCTCTGCCAACTATGGTGTTTGAGAGATGAGTGTCTGTCACCTCAGGAAATGGCACATTATTAGGCAGGATCTTCAGGTTTAAAATCCTTTCATCACTATGAAGCTCCAAGCCATAGACACAATCAATCCCATCATATTTCAACAAATAGAGAGAGGGATAAGTTGGCAGTTGATCTAGAATGATGGCTTTCCAATGGGTGACTGGTTCATTGGCTTCCTTACGGCCATGAAAAATTCTGCGGCCAACAATATTCTCCAGGGCCTCAAAAGGCTTACTAAGTTTTTGCTTCTGGAGCGATGGCCCATTCTTCTTCTGGAGATGTGGCATGCAACTCATACTAAGAGGCATCTTCATCATGGCGGGAGACTTTCTGAGATAGGCCACAGCACTCCTGTTCCACTGTCTCTTGGCTCTGTTTCTGTGCTTGGGCTTCATAGCTGCCAATCTCTGCATAGGAAGAACTCTTCAGTTTAAATCAGACACAAAGTGGTTTCCTCCACCATAAGTGCCTGCAAGGATAAGAAGGTGAGGATGTGAGGTCAAGGCTCTTTTTAGGAATAACTTTGGAGCAGGTGAAAAAGGCAGGGCTGAATAGATTTGGATACCTAAATGGAATATGTTCTTAAGAAATTAATAGGAAAATTATCAAACTCTTGTCTACAGCTCAGTATATGTGTAACAGAGACATATTCCTGCTGCAAAATGCAATTGACCTCTACTGAGAAACCTACTTCCTGACTTACTATATCAATGAGAGAGGAAGCTATGTCTATATCTAAAGTGAGAAAGAAATATCTGAACAGATGGCAAAGAATTCAAAGAACAGCCACTCCTCTAATTACCACTCAAGCTACTGGTTAGTTGGCTGATCTATAACCACCTGCCCAAGGTCATGGCACTCCAGTTCACTGGCTCTCTCTATTGTGTCTCCTGATCCAGATCCAGGTTGATTAAATAAAGATATTCTGTATCTTCATTAGAGAAGTGAGTACTGTGAGTCAAACTGCCAAAAGAAAGAAACATTAATCTGTGCAACAGCACCTATTAGAAATAATTATCTCTTAAAACACATATGGACAAAGATGATCTTTGCCATTTAAGTGGACTGAGGAATTGGACATTTTTAGCAAAGATAGAGTGGGGAGAATACCCGAAATGAACCGTCCCCCAGCTATCAAATATAGGAGCTGTTAACGACATAAATTTTGGACCCAGAGCAGATTTGAAAGAAACCTTTCTTTGACTACAGAGGTCCTAGTTGCTTCCTAAAACATATTTATCAAAAGAAAATATCTTGGCTCTCTAGATTCCCACTTCTGTAAATTCGATTGAACAGTTGTGGAGCCCAAGAGCTGAACTGACCTCCTCAGCCACCGTGAAGATAGTAAGCCCACCTTCACAGAAGACTAGTGCTTCATGTGGAACAGAGTTGCCACCCCAACCAAAGCTTTGTGACATCATCAAGGCTCTACTTATGTCATAAAACTCCTCCTAGCCAGGTTTCTTCCCTACTAACCCCCAGAAATATCCAGCATACAGGTCCTAAAATGCTGCTCATACAGCCCCATGAAGACCCAAAATAAAACCCCCAATCTTCTTCCCAATTACTTGAGTCATATTTTCCAAGTAACTCAACCCCTTTATGTGTTTTTTTTTTTCTGTAAAATAATTTTTGGTCTGAGTCAACAACTCACATGAATGTTTTTTTTCCTAGCTCCAATGTCCTCATTGGTTATTTTCTATTGATTTTTCCATTACTTCATAATAATAATTATCAAACTTTCCACTTCTCTTCCTCCTCCCACATTCTTCTTGCTCCGCAAATAAACCTCTCCACTCAAACACCAGTCCAAATAGAGGGAAGGGTACTTTGAGCTGTGGGAAGTCCAAGCCCACCCTTCATCCATCCAGATTTAGCAAGGTATGCATCCACAAAAAATATGATCACAAAAAGCCAGTGTATGATATGCAGACAATTGCAAGTGCCATTATCTTTGGCTTCTCCGTCTGCCCCAATTGTCAGCCACATTCAGAGTTTCCAGTTTGATCCCATGTTCTTTCATTCCCAGGTCACTGGATTAGTTGAAATCCCCTTAGTTCAGGCACAGTGTCTCATAGTGTGGACCAAGCCCTTATATTCCTGACATCCTTGCTCTTTTTCTCCATCCATCTGCTCTTCCACTGGAGCTTGGAAGCTCCATCTAGGTTTCTTATTTTGACCCTGACTTGATCTCCATCATTTGCCAAACAAAAGTTCCATGGTGGTTTTCAAGAAAGACAGTCATCAGTCTGACTATGGGACAAGGCACACATAGTTCCTAGGGACATGTCACAGTGCGGTCAACTTCTCCTCCCTGCTTAAGTACCTAGAGAGGGTCACCCTATGGCCTTCTGAGAACCACTCGAGAGATATCGATCTTGACATCCAGAGAATGGCCCCATAAATTGAGATATCATCAGTGTATGTGCATTAACTTGTGTGTGTTTGTGTGTGTGTATTTAAATCACAATAACAAATGGATTGTAATATTGAAGTTTCTTCTCATCTTGAGAAGAATATTTGCTACAGAAACACTCTCACAGTAATAGTGAGAGTGTAAACTATCTAAGAAAGGAGAAATAACTGGAGGAATCCCCCAGGAGTTAGGCTCAGTGTCCCAGGAATTACGCCCAAGGAAAGTCAATGAACTCAGTGATGGAAGATAAAACCCAGCCTAAATAAAACCCTAAATCATTTAGGTGGAACATGAGATACTCTTACAACAGTTACAAGAGGTCTAAAATGCCTGGACTGGAACATAAGGGGAACACAATGACGTGGAGCTGAGAGTGCATGGCAAAACTGATTGTATCTGGCAAAAATTATGTAACATACCAAGGAAACCACCAGTGGGACAAAACCCTAAGAAATCTGTATGACAACATATCATGTTGAACATAATGAGATTTATAGACAAAGGAAAGATCTCAATTATGTCACTGTCACACAGGTGATGATGAACCAGTTCCATCGTAGAGTGACTCCCTGCTGTGTTTAAGATAACCTGTCAATTCTGTCTAGTCGGTTACAAGGAAATTTGCATTAATTGCACAGATTAACTATCAGCATCATTTAGTGCACAATCAAAGGCAAGGCAAAGAAATCATAGACATGTTGTTGAATGCTGATGATGTTATTGGGAGTTTTGATGGTTTTTTTTCTTAAAGGGAAATCATCGGTGACTCTCATGCATGAAGCAAATCCTTTCTCTGTGATGTTTCCTGAATAGCCACTGAGATGCCAGCCCATTGAGTTGTGGTCTCTCTCTCTTTTAAAAAGCAACTTCTACCTTCAGCTTGATCTCTTGCTTGAGCTTCCCTTCCAGCTACTAGGCTCCTTTTCTGATCCTGCAGAGGGCTTTTGTAAGGGATTGTGATCTCTAAGTTTTTCCCCTTTCAAGAACTAATCATTCTATTAATCACAATTCTAAACTGCTGTGGGAGTTTGTTTGTGACTTATGCTTTCACATGTGATACAAGCGACCTGTGTGTATAGGGTCTTCTCTCTGTTCATGTGGGGAAGGCATGGCAGCAGGAGTAGATGGCTGCTCATTCTCTGTAAGGAAATCAGTAAACAGTGGGGACCAAGTACAAGGATGTCCTGAAATATTAAGTCTTGTCCTTTCAAGGCCCCAAAGCCTCCACCTAGGTTCAGGGTCACGACAATCTCCAAAACCCACCGAGCATGAAGTATTCAGAACCAGAATCCTGTGTGTGCCATATCACATAAATTCATCGTGAGTACACCAATCTAATTTTTTTTAATTCTAAATTATTTTGTCCCATCAGAACGATCTATATTACCAATTAACCAAATTTGTTGCATCTTTGGTGTCCTAGAATTGCTTTAAATTGTTGCTGGGACAGTCTTACAAACCTTCCTGTGCTGTTATGAGACCTTAAGGGGACAGCACTTATTTCAGAAATCAAAGGCAGTTGGGTTCAATCCTATGGTTAGCTGTTAGCTAGACACTGGAAGGATGGATTTGACTAAGAAAGGGAGACAGCATACATGGAGGCAGGTAACCTTTCCTTTGCAAAATGACCCATTTTGAGGCCTTACTTCAGGCCCTTCTCTTCTCCTAATCTTGGTTTTTTTATTAGTTTAGGAGAAGAATTAAAACTCCATTTACAGTATCTGTGAACCCGAATGAGTTAAGTATGTGTGACCAACTTGATGTCTGCCTGTCTGTCAACAGGGCCAGAGTTCAGGGGCATCTGATGCATAGCACAGGAATGTCAGCCATCAATCTCTGGTCCACCTAACTCTACAGCATTAGAGTTGTCATGGTTGCTCATCTGATCTTCCTCATATGATCTCCATCCACAGAGATGTCAGAAAAATCCTCCCCTGAGAGTGCAAGTTCTTTACAAATGAAAGATTATACAACAGAAGACACATGGGAGATTTATATGGGCAAGCTGTTGAAAGGACAAAGTGACAGAAGAAGTTTATTGATTAATTAAAGAAAGAATCCGCTTCAGCTGATAGGTTAGAACATAGGTAGGTGGAGTAAACAAAATAGAATGCCGGGAGGAAGAGGTAGTGAGCTCAGAGAAGCCATGCTCCCCTCTCCCCGGCAGATGCCATAGCTCTGCTCTCTGAGGCAGATGTCGATGCAGCCAGCCACCATGTCAGACATGCTGAATTTTTCCTGGTAAGTGCACCTCGTTATACTACACTGATTATTAGAAATGGGATAAAATGCTGAATCTAATGGGCCAGCAGTTTTTAAAAGAATACAGTTTTTGTGTATTTATTTCAGGCATAACCTTCATGCGGCCGTAGTGCCGGGGACACAGCCTCGCTGCTCAAATAACTACAGAATGGCTTGCAGCCTTGTGGACAACTGAATCCACTGAAAGCCTGAGAAAGCTTGGGAAAGAGTAAAGCATGTTTTCTTGGCAGCAGGGATTTCTCGGTCTGCTCTGCTTGCTAGAAGAAAGCAAGGGCTCTCATCTAAAAGAGGCTTGCAGACTCAGCTTCAGCTGCAAAACCCTGCAGCCCTTAAGAGGTCCTGCCACAAAACATTTAAATGGAGTTGATAAAAGCCAACTGAATGCTTGTATGTTTTCAGCAGTAGCAGGAAAACAAACTGTGTTGTTTTAAAATGCCGGATTTCTGGGCCATCCTGCCTGGGCAAACTCTGACTGTTTGAGGAAGGAGGGCCAGCTACAGAAAGAGGGCTTGAGTGTTGTCTGTTGCAGCCTCTTTGATGGCAAGGACCTTGAAACACTGTCGACTTGTGGCACTGAATGCGGCTCTGTTCGGTACCTCAGCCACAAGGTTGGAATGGCAGAAAGCTAAGGAATGGGATAAATCTGGCCAGCAAAGCCACGGCTTTAGTCCTACTGAGATTGCTTGGTAAATGAAAGACTCATGTGGTCAGAAAAACAGAGAGAGAAATAGAGTAAAGAGAGATTCAAAGACAAAGAAAATTTTTAAATGATTTACAATGTGTTAAATATATGTGCAGGCTAAAATTTGAAGTTCTTAAAGTTTAAAAAAGGAAGAGAGTTGTTGGGTGTGGTAGTACACACCTGTAAACCCAACACATGGGAGGCAGAGGGAGATTGACCTCTGTACCTTCAGGGTGAGGTAGCACACGCCTTTAATCCCAGTGCCTTGAAGGCAGAGACAAACAGATCTTTGTGAGTTCAATGTGTAGTAGCATACACCTTTAATCCCAATGCCTGAAAGGCAGAGAGAGGCAGATCTCTGAGACTTCAAGGACAGACAGGTATACAGAGTTATTCCCGGTCAAAGATACAGAGAACCTGTCTCAAAAGCCAAAAAATAAAAAGGAAAAATAAACAAAATAGAGAGGTTAAATTGAAGCGCACAAAGATGGAAAATTCACAGCGAATTTTGATATTGTATGCTATTATGCTCTTTTTGAATCATTTGAATTTTGAGGAAGTAGCAATAGCTGCTAAAAGATGTTTCTTTATTAAAGCTGCTGAAATAATCCAACATAGATATTTTGAAAATGCCTTGACTTTGAAATTTGGATCTAAAAACATGATGCTTTGGAAAGGAGATTCTATTCTGTTTTCACAGAGGGTGATAGTCTGTGGATGCCACTATCCTAATATGGTAGGATGGACCACGCCCTACTTAAAGGTTGCTGTGAACACCTTTAAAAAATTGCTTCACTCAACTGCCAACTGAGGTAAATCAATAATGATGCCACCATTCAGCAGGAAGCATTTTGGAGAGAAAAAACTGCACCCACGTTCCCATATATGGCTTATAAACGTTATTTTACATTTAAAGTGGGATGTGATATAGATATGAATATTTGCATTAGTATAGATTTTGCTTTACTGATAGAGATTTCAGGTCAATTTTGTTATATGTATATGCATTTTTGATCTAATTAAGGTATTGTGATTGTGTAGTTCATTTAAAAATTAATGTATATAGGTTATTAATGGATAATCATTAATAATAGTCAAGTTTGTAGTCATGTTAGTTAGATTTTCTAGCTACATAGATATATATCTTTCATTCAGATAGGCATTATTCATAACTCTCTAGACTACAAAATAGGCTATTTAATGTTTTAGTACCTTAGGGCTTTTCATGACAGTGAGACACTCTACTCTTGGCAGCACATATCTACTTCAGGAAGAAGATGGGCATCACAGAGGATCCTTATGGAGTTTGATAGCCATTTGGGGAAGAAACTGCTCTTGCCTGGATTGTTGCATAAACTGTACACAGAAAACACTCAGAGAGAGGACTACTGAACTTGCCTAAAGTTGAGATGATCTTTTCGTGTTCCTGATTCAGGAAAGGGTCAGCAAAACATTCTTCAAGACAAGCAGATAGTGACTGCCTTTGAAATTTCCTGCTTCATGGAAATGTCTGCTGGAAACTATGGGCCTGTAGGCTGAGGATGGAAACACCAACGGTACAGAGGAACTTTGGGTGACTGTCCAGGAAGCGAGATGTCTCTGTCATTTCTAGATTTTGTAAATGGCTTACTTTTTGTTTGCTTAGGTAATACTGTATTATTCTGGAGTCTCTGATGGAGTTGAAGAATAGATAGATAGTTATAGTTTTCCATTGTTATGATAAAAGATAAAATAGATATAAATATTGTAACTGTAATTCTTGCTTGATAACTGTTTTGTTATATGTAATTTTGCTATGTTAAAGTTAAAGATTCCGTTCTTGTTTAAACAGAAATAGGAGTAATGATGGAGTATAGGTCATTGGTTAATTAAATAAAGAAACTGTTTGGCCTGAAAGGTTAGAACATAGGTGGGTGGAATAAACATAAGAGAATGCTGGGAGGAATAGGAATTGAGCTTAGAGATGCCATGCACCTCTCCCATGGGCAGAAATGGTAGCTCTGCACTCTGAGGCAGATGGCGATACAGCCAGCCACCAGGTCAGACATGCTAAATCTTTCCTTCTAAGCACACCTCCTGCTGCAACATACATTATTAGACATGGGTTAAGAGGCTGAAAATAATGGGGCAGGCAGTGTTGAAATGAATAGTTTTGTGTTGTTATTTCAGAGCATAACCTTACAAGGCAGCCCCAAGGGGATGCAGCCCTGCTGCTCAAATTTCTACAATCAAGGGGGAAATGGAAGAAGGGAAGAAAGAAGAGAGAGAGACAAGGAAGAATGGATGAATTCAATCATTCATTGGAAAAATGAGTGAACCAATGAATGAGGAGACCTAGTAGGAAAAAATGTGCTGCATTCCCTCAGAGAGTCAGGTCAAATTAAGGATTGACAAGGTTTTCCACTAAGGAGGAGGCTTATTCCATTTTACCTTTTTGTGCTCCTGGCCCACCCACAGGAGTGATGATGAGGATAGAGAGAAGAAGAGGAGAGGGTGTACCAGAATTCCTTGGTACAATTTCTCACCCAAATTGTAGCCAAATCACCTGACCTGGGACAGCTGATCTACATGCTGGACCCTAACTCCCAGTTTGACAACTCTAACATTTTAACCAAGTTTGTGAAGATGAAGGAACCAAAAATAGCCCAATTACAGGATGGCAGGTTCCTTACAGGATGGGAGTCAGGCATCAGTACCATACTGGTATTTGGCGGTTTGATGGGTGTGTGGGGTCTTTGCCAGACTCCACCTAGCATCATGGATTCCCTACTTTACTGATATTATGGAGTTCGGTGCATTCATCATATGTGTGCATGTCACACACTAGTGGGCATCATATGTACATGTTTATCCTGTGTGTGGGTGAGTGTGTTCATGAGTTTTATAGCCCAAGTACTACAGAACATGATCAATGAAAGGGAACACTGTTTTCCAGATATGGCAGGGCAATTATTTAAATGAACTGACAAGGGTTGGATGGCATAGATAAGACCTATGAGAGTTCAAGGCATACCGAATCCAGGCATGACAAAGTAGGTGGCAGACAGAATTCTGGCAAAACTAAGTAGGTAGCTTGATGTCCAACTTACTGGAGAAGAGCAACTGAGCGGAGACACTTTTCACTAAGCAACATGCTCTAGTGGAGATCAAACATCCTTTGACTTACAGCCAGTACGAATTAAACCATTCATCAAATGAAATTTAATTTTCTCTGATTTTGAGTAGACATTTGTGTCCCTTCCTGATTAATCTACTCTTTATCCTCTTAAGTCCCAATACCTCACGCTGATATCGGTCACATCGGTCCATTTGACATGGTTTTCCCTCAAGCTTCATACCGCCCTGAGATCATACAACTTTTTGTCCCTTCTCCACTGCTTCCTTGAAAGCCATCTTGTCCTTTACCACACCACGCATCCCCAGTCCTTTACTCTCCAAGGGGAAAAGACCATAAATCCTGCTTTGTTTTGAGGCATGTATTTCTGTGATGCTCCATCCACCAAACACAATCCATCATTGACCAAATAACACAACATGTTAACAAATTTTTATTCTTTGAGAAAGAATAATCCATTGGAAAAGATACCAGGATTCATAGAAGACCTGAGGTATCTCTGAAAAAAACACATTCCCAAAGAGAGAATTAAGTCTGCCCCTCAAAATTTGAGAATTTCACTTTAACAGATCTTCACCAAATCATAGACATAGATATGGAAGTCATTATCAAACTTGATGAAATACACAGAAGGTTTGTTGGGAACTTGGCAAATAATTTTACCTATCTCTTGGGTTCCATCTTTTTTGTTGTACTGCACTCTTTTGCCCTCCAAGGAATCCCTGCCTAATTCAAAAGTCACCTCTACTGGAGGACATTCAGGCGTGATGTGGAGGTTGCCTTCAATGGAATCATCATGATGGTGTAAAGGTACAGGACCGGATCATTCTCGTTGACAATGTAGAAACAGGTCGTTATGGTCTGCACCTCTTCTGGGACCACGCCACTCCACTCTTCCTTAGGGCTTGGCATGATGTGGAGGTTGCCTTCCAGGTAGTCATTCAGGAGGTGGTAAATGTGCAAGACGGGATCTTTCTTGTAGGTAATATAAAACCAGGTCTTCATGATTGGCACCTCTTCTAGGACCATCCCGTTCCAGTCATTCTTAGAGCCATTTGTGCCCATGAATGTATGTTTCACTGCTCTGCCAATTATGGTGTTTAAGAGATGAGTGTCTGTCACCTGAGGAAATGGCACATTGTTAGGCAGGATCTTCAGGTTTAAAATCCTTTCATCACTATGAAGCTCCAAGCCATAGACACAATCAATCCCATCATATTTCAACAAATAGAGAGAGAAATAAGTTGGCAGTTGATCTAGAATGATGGCTTTCCAATGGGTGACTGGTTCATTGGCTTCCTTACGGCCATGAGAAATTCTGCGGCCAACAATATTCTCCAGGGCCTCAAAAGGCTTACTAAGTTTTTGCTTCTGGAGCGATGGCCCATTCTTCTTCTGGAGATGTGGCATACAACTCATACTAAGAGGCATCTTCATCATGGCAGGAGACTTTCTGAGATAGGCCACAGCACTCCTGTTCCACTGTCTCTTGGCTCTGTTTCTGTGCTTGGGCTTCATAGCTGCCAATCTCTGCATAGGAAGAACTCTTCAGTTTAAATCAGACACAAAGTGGTTTCCTCCATCATAAGTGCCTGCAAGGATAAGAAGGTGAGGATGTGAGGTCAAGGCTCTTTTTAGGAATAACTTTGGAGCAGGTGAAAAAGGCAGGGCTGAATAGATTTGCATACCTAAATGGAATATGTTCTTAAGAAATTAATAGGAAAATTATCAAACTCTTGTCTACAGCTCAGTATATGTGTATCAGAGACATATTCCTGCTGCAAAATGCAATTGACCTCTACTGAGAAACCTACTTCCTGACTTACTATATCAATGAGAGAGGAAGCTATGCCTATACCTAAAGTGAGAAAGAAATATCTGAACAGATGGCAAAGAATTCAAAGAACAGTCACTCCTCTCCTTATCACTCAAGCTACTGGTTAGTTGGCTGATCTATAACCACCTGCCCAAGGTCATGGCACTCCAGTCCACTGGCTCTCTCTATTGTGTCTCCTGATCCAGATCCAGGTTGATTACATAAAGATATTCTGTATCTTCATTAGAGAAGTGAGTACTGTGAGTCAAACTGCCAAAAGAAAGAAACATTAATCTGTGCAACAGCACCTATTAGAAATAATTATCTTTTAAAACACATATGGACAAAGAGGATCTTTGCCATTTAAGTGGACTGAGGAATTGGACATTTTTAGCAAAGATAGAGTGGGGAGAATACCTGACATTAACCGACCCCCAGCTATCAAATATAGGAGCTGTTAACGACATAAATTTTGGACCCAGAGCAGATTTGAAAGAAACCTTTCTTTGACTTCAGAGGTCCTAGTTGCTTCCTAAACATATTTACCAAAAGAAAATATCTTGGCTCTCTAGATTCCAACTTCTGGAAATTCGGCTGAACAGTTGTGGAGCCCAAGAGCTGAACTGACATCCTCAGCCACCGTGAAGATAGTAAGCCCACCTTCACAGAAGACCAGTGCTTCATGTGGAACAGAGTTTCCACCCCCAACCAAAGCTTTGTGACATCATCAAGGCTCTACTTATGTCATAAAAGTCCTCCTAGCCAGGTTTCTTCCCTACTAACCCCCAGAAATATCCAGCATACAGGTCCTAAAGTGCTGCTCATACAGCCCCATGAAGACCCAAAATAAAAACCCCAATCTTCTTCCCAATTACTTGAGTCATATTTTCCAAGTAACTCAACCCCTTTATGTGTTTTTTTTTTCTGTAAAATAATTTTTGGTCTGAGTCAACAACTCACATGAATGTTTTTTTTCCTAGCTCCAATGTCCTCATTGGTTATTTTCTATTGATTTTTCCATTACTTCATAATAATAATTATCCAACTTTCCACTTCTCTTCCTCCTCCCACATTCTTCTTGCTCCGCAAATAAACCTCTCCACTCAAACACCAGTCCAAATAGAGGGCAGGGTACTTTGAGCTGTGGGAAGTCCAAGCCCACCCTTCATCCATCCAGATTTAGCAAGGTATGCATCCACAAAAAATATGATCACAAAAAGCCAGTGTATGATATGCAGACAATTGCAAGTGCCATTATCTTTGGCTTCTCCGTCTGCCCCAATTGTCAGCCACATTCAGAGCTTCCAGTTTGATCCCATGTTCTTTCATTCCCAGGTCACTGGATTAGTTGAAATCCCCTTAGTTCAGGCACAGTGTCTCATAGTGTGGACCAAGCCCTTATATTCCTGACATCCTTGCTCTTTTTCTCCATCCATCTGCTCTTCCACTGGAGCTTGGAAGCTCCATCTAGGTTCTGATTTTGACCCTGACTTGATCTCCATCATTTGCCAAACAAAAGTTCCATGGTGGTTTTCAAGAAAGACAGTCATCAGTCTGACTATGGGACAAGGCACACATAGTTCCTAGGGACATGTCACAGTGCGGTCAACTTCTCCTCCCTGCTTAAGTACCTAGAGAGGGTCACCCTATGGCCTTCTGAGAACCACTCGAGAGATATCGATCTTGACATCCCCAGAATGTCCCCATAAATTGAGATATCATCAGTGTATGTGCATTAACTTGTGTGTGTTTGTGTGTGTGTATTTAAATCACAATAACAAATGGATTGTAATATTGAAGTTTCTTCTCATCTTGAGAAGAATATTTGCTACAGAAACACTCTCACAGTAATAGTGAGAGTGTAAACTATCTAAGAAAGGAGAAATAACTGGAGGAATCCCCCAGGAGTTAGGCTCAGTGTCCCAGGAATTACGCCCAAGGAAAGTCAATGAACTCAGTGATGGAAGATAAAACCCAGCCTAAATAAAACCCTAAATCATTTAGGTGGAACATGAGATACTCTTACAGCAGTTACAAGAGGTCTAAAATGCCTGGACTGGAACATAAGGGGAACACAATGACGTGGAGCTGAGAGTGCATGGCAAAACTGATTGGATCTGGCAAAAATTATGTAAGCATACCAAGGAAACCACCAGTGGGACAAAACCCTAAGAAATCTGTATGACAACATATCATGTTGAACATAATGAGATTTATAGACAAAGGAAAGATCTCAATTATGTCACTGTCACACAGGTGATGATGAACCAGTTCCATCGTAGAGTGACTCCCCGCTGTGTTTAAGATAACCTGTCAATTCTGTCTAGTCGGTTACAAGGAAATTTGCATTAATTGCACAGATTAACTATCAGCATCATTTAGTGCACAATCAAAGGCAAGGCAAAGAAATCATAGACATGTTGTTGAATGCTGATGATGTTATTGGGAGTTTTGATGGGTTTTTTTCTTAAAGGGAAATCATCGGTGACTCTCATGCATGAAGCAAATCCTTTCTCTGTGATGTTTCCTGAATAGCCACTGAGATGCCAGCCCATTGAGTTGTGGTCTCTCTCTCTTTTAAAAAGCAACTTCTACCTTCAGCTTGATCTCTTGCTTGAGCTTCCCTTCCAGCTACTAGGCTCCTTTTCTGATCCTGCAGAGGGCTTTTGTAAGGGATTGTGATCTCTAAGTTTTTCCCCTTTCAAGAACTAATCATTCTATTAATCACAATTCTAAACTGCTGTGGGAGTTTGTTTGTGACTTATGCCTTCACATGTGATACAAGCGACCTGTGTGTATAGGGTCTTCTCTCTGTTCATGTGGGGAAGGCATGGCAGCAGGAGTAGATGGCTGCTCATTCTCTGTAAGGAAATCAGTAAACAGTGGGGACCAAGTACAAGGATGTCCTGAAATATTAAGTCTTGTCCTTTCAAGACCCCAAAGCCTCCAGCTAGGTTCAGGGTCACGACAATCTCCAAAACCCACCGAGCATGAAGTATTCAGAACCAGAAGCCTGTGTGTGCCATATCACATAAATTCATCGTGAGTACACCAATCTAATTTTTTTTAATTCTAAATTATTTTGTCCCATCAGAACGATCTATATTACCAATTAACCAAATTTGTTGCATCTTTGGTGTCCTAGAATTGCTTTAAATTGTTGCTGGGACAGTCTTACAAACCTTCCTGTGCTGTTATGAGACCTTAAGGGGACAGCACTTATTTCAGAAATCAAAGGCAGTTGGGTTCAATCCTATGGTTAGCTGTTAGCTAGACACTGGAAGGATGGATTTGACTAAGAAAGGGAGACAGCATACATGGAGGCAGGTAACCTTTCCTTTGCAAAATGACCCATTTTGAGGCCTTACTTCAGGCCCTTCTCTTCTCCTAATCTTGGTTTTTTTATTAGTTTAGGAGAAGAATTAAAACTCCATTTACAGTATCTGTGAACCCGAATGAGTTAAGTATGTGTGACCAACTTGATGTCTGCCTGTCTGTCAACAGGGCCAGAGTTCAGGGGCATCTGATGCATAGCACAGGAATGTCAGCCATCAATCTCTGGTCCACCTAACTCTACAGCATTAGAGTTGTCATGGTTGCTCATCTGATCTTCCTCATATGATCTCCATCCACAGAGATGTCAGAAAAATACTCCCCTGAGAGTGCAAGTTCTTTACAAATGAAAGATTATACAACAGAAGACACATGGGAGATTTATATGGGCAAGCTGTTGAAAGGACAAAGTGACAGAAGAAGTTAATTGATTAATTAAAGAAAGAATCCGCTTCAGCTGATAGGTTAGAACATAGGTAGGTGGAGTAAACAAAATAGAATGCCGGGAGGAAGAGGTAGTGAGCTCAGAGAAGCCATGCTCCCCTCTCCCCGGCAGATGCCATAGCTCTGCTCTCTGAGGCAGATGTCGATGCAGCCAGCCACCATGTCAGACATGCTGAATTTTTCCTGGTAAGTGCACCTCGTTATACTACACTGATTATTAGAAATGGGTTAAAATGCTGAATCTAATGGGCCAGCAGTGTTTAAAGGAATACAGTTTTTGTGTATTTATTTCTGGCATAACCTTCATGCAGCCATGGTGCTGGGGACACAGCCTCGCTGCTCAAATAACTACAGAATGGCTTGCAGCCTTGTGGACAACTGAATCCACTGAAAGCCTGAGGAAGCTTAGGAAAGTGTAAAGCATGTTTTCTTGGTAGCAGCGATTTCTCGGTCTGCTCTGCTTGCTAGAAGAAAGCAAGGGCTCTCATCTAAAAGAGGCTTGCTGACTCAGCTTCAGCTGCAAAACCCTGCAGCCCTTAAGAGGTCCTGCCACAAAACAGTTAAATGTTGTTGATAAAAGCCAACTGAATGCTTGTATGTTTTCAGCAGTAGCAGGAAAAAAAACTGTGTTGTTTTAAAATGCCGGGTTTCTGGGCCATCCTGCCTGGGCAAACTCTGACTGTTTGAGGAAGGAGGGCCAGCTACAGAAAGAGGGCTTGAGTGTTGTCTATTGCAGCCTCTTTGATGCCAAGGACCTTGAAACACTGTAGACTTGTGGCACTGAATGTGGCTCTGTTCGGTACATCATCCACAAGTTTGGAATGGCAGAAAGCTAAGGAATGGGCTACATCTGGCCAGCAAAGCCACGGCTTTAGTCCTACTGAGATTGCTTGGTAAATGAAAGACTCATGTGGTTAGAAAAACAGAGAGAGAAATAGAGTAAAGAGAGATTCAAAAACAAAGAAAATTTTTAAATGATTTACAGTGTGTTAAAAATATGTGCAGGCTAAAATTTGAAGTTCTTAAAGTTAAAAAAAGGAAGAGAGTTGTTGGGTGTGGTAGTACACACCTGTAAACCCAACACATGGGAGGCAGAGGGAGATTGACCTCTGTACCTTCAAGGTGAGGTAGCACACGCCTTTAATCCCAGTGCCTTGAAGGCAGAGACAAACAGATCTTTGTGAGTTCAATGTGTAGTAGCATACACCTTTAATCCCAATGCCTGAAAGGCAGAGAGAGGCAGATCTCTGAGACTTCAAGGACAGACAGGTATACAGAGTTATTCCAGGTCAAAGATACAGAGAACCTGTCTCAAAAGGCAAAAAATAAAAAGGAAAAATAAACAAAATAGAGGTTAAATTGAAGCGCACAAAGATGGAAAATTCATAGCGAATTTTGATATTGTATGCTATTATGCTGTTTTTGAATCATTTGAATTTTGAGGCAGTAGCAATAGCTGCTAAAAGATGTTTCTTTATAAAAGCTGCTGAAATAATCCAACATAGATATTTTGAAAATGCCTTGACTTTGAAATTTGGATCTAAGGACATGATGCTTTGGAAAGGAGTTTCTATTTTGTTTTCACAGAGGGTGATAGTCTGTGGATGCCTCTATCCTAATATGGTAGGATGGACCACGCCCTACTTAAAGGTTGCTGTGAACACCTTTACAATATTGCTTCACTCAACTGCCAACTGAGGTAAAACAATAATGATGCCACCATTAAGCAGGAAGCATTTTGGAGAGAAAAAACTGCACCCACGTTCCCAAATATGGCTTATAAACGTTCTTTTACATTTAAAGTGGGATGTGATATAGATATGAATATTTGCATTAGTATAGATTTTGCTTTACTGATAGAGATTGTAGGTCAATTTTTTATATGTATATGCATTTTTGATCTTAATTAAGGTATTGTGATTGTGTAGTTCATTGAAAAATATAGTGTATATAGGTTATTAATGGATAATCATTAATAATAGTCAAGTTTGTAGTCATGTTAGTTAGATTTTCTAGCTACATAGATATATATATTTCAGTTAGATAGGCATTATTCATATCTCTCTAGACTACAAAATAGGCTATTTAATGTTTTAGCACCTTAGGGTTTTTCATGACAGTGAGACACTCTACTCTTGGCAGCACATATCTACTTCAGGAAGAAGATGGGCATCACAGAGGATCCTTATGGAGTTTGATAGCCATTTGGGGAAGAAACTGCTCTTGCCTGGATTGTTGCATAAACTGTACACAGAAAACACTCAGAGAGAGGACTACTGAACTTGCCTAAAGGTGAGATGATATTTTCGTGTTCCTGATTCAGGAAAGGGTCAGCAAAACATTCTTCAAGACAAGCAGATAGTGACTGCCTTTGAAATTTCCTGCTTCATGGAAATGTCTGCTGGAAACTATGGGCCTGTAGGCTGAGGATGGAAACACCAACGGTACAGAGGAACTTTGGGTGACTGTCCAGGCAGCGAGATGTCTCTGTCATTTCTAGAGTTTGAAAATGGCTTACTTTTTGTTTGCTTAGGTAATACTGTATTATTCTGGAGTCTCTGATGGAGTTGAAGAATAGATAGATAGTTATAGTTTTCCATTGTTATGATAAAAGATAAAATAGATATAAATATTGCAACTGTAATTCTTGCTTGATAACTGTTTTGTTATATGTAATTTTGCTATGTTAAAGTTAAAGATTCCGTTCTTGTTTAAACAGAAATAGGAGTAATGATGGAGTATAGGTCATTGGTTAATTAAATAAAGAAACTGTTTGGCCTGAAAGGTTAGAACATAGGTGGGTGGAATAAACATAAGAGAATGCTGGGAGGAATAGGAATTGAGCTTAGAGATGCCATGCACCTCTCCCATGGGCAGAAATGGTAGCTCTGCACTCTGAGGCAGATGGCGATACAGCCAGCCACCAGGTCAGACATGCTAAATCTTTCCATGTAAGCGCACCTCGTGCTACAACATACATTATTAGACATGGGTTAAGAGGCTGAAAATAATGGGGCAGGCAGTGTTTAAATGAATAGTTTTGTGTTGTTATTTCGGAGCATAACCTTACAAGGCGGCCCCATGGAGATGCAGCCCTGCTGCTCAAATTTCTACAATCAAGGGGGAAATGGAAGAAGGGAAGAAAGAAGAGAGAGAGACAAGGAAGAATGGATGAATTCAATCATTCCTTGGAAAAATGAGTGAACCAATGAATGAGGAGACCTATTAGGAAAAAATGTGCTGCATTCCCTCAGAGTGTCAGGTCAAATTAAGGATTGACAAGGTTTTCCACTAAGGAGGAGGCTTATTCCATTTTACATTCTTTGTGCTCCAGGCCCACCCACAAGAGTGATGATGAGGACAGGGAGAAGAAGAGGAGAGGGTGTACCAGAATTCCCTGGTATAATTTCTCACCCAAATTGTAGCCAAATCACCTGACCTGGGACAGCTGATCTACATGCTGGACCCTAACTCCCAGTTTGACAACTCTCACATTTTAACCAAGTTTGTGAAGATGAAGGAACCAAAAATACCCCAGTTACAGGATGGCAGATTCCTTACAGGATGGGAGTCAGACATCAGTACCATACTGGTATTTGGCAGTTTGATGGGTGTGTGGGGTCTTTGCCAGACTCCACCTAGCATCATGGATTCCCTACTTTACTGATATTATGGAGTTCGGTGCATTCATCATATGTGTGCATGTCACACACTAGTGGGCATCATATGTACATGTTTATCCTGTGTGTGGGTGAGTGTGTTCATGAGTTTTATAGCCCAAGTGAAGGGGTTAAATCAGCTCCCTTTAGAGGGCGGGGTTTGCCTCAGGCGAATCTCTGCCAATAAAGGGTGCGCGGAGAGGCGGCTCGCCCCTTTTTTGTTCCTCGCTACCTGTGCTACGCTGGAACTTTGGTTCAGTAAGTTTAACAATAAACTGGTAAATATTCTTTGATATCTGCATTGCCTTTATTTTGTGCGGGAACATCTGGCGCCTGCCCCGTGGGGCTTTGCCGAGAACCGGCCCCGAATCGGAGTCTCTTGCACTTCCGGTCGTTGCGGCGGTCTCTCTGGGCGCGCGCGGAAGTAGTTGAGATTCTGAGCAGTCTCTCTGGGCGCGCGCTGAAACAGCTGAGATTCTGAGCGACTCGATTTTCCCTGCTGCTTGTTAGAGTATCAAGCAGTGAGTTTGATATCGACAGAGCCTTTTTAACAGTGCCTAAGCCTCTGTTCCGAGCCGCCCCGGCCAGATTTCCCGTGCCCGCCCGCCGGCGCGCGCGCTGCCTGTGTCTGCTGCTCCCCCTCCCACCGCCGCCATCGCTCAGGTCACGTGACAGCGGCCTGAGAGCCCCGGCAAAAAATACTTATCAGCCTGGTGTCTGTTTCAATTTTGTTTTTGAGTCGTTTTATTTCAGATTTAGGACACGTGGATTCAACTGGACTCTTTCGCCACCACTGGCAGGAACCAGTTATTACAGGTAAGAGAACTTTTTCTTTTCTAAATAATGTCTGAGAACGTGACCGCAGCCTATTTCAATAGTTCTTTTGAGTGCACCATTTGGGAGATCTTACAAGAGGTGTCTACCACACCACATATATGGATATTCCTGGGATTCTTAATTTTCCTTAGCACTATTTGGTTTGATAATAGGAAAATGATCAAATCTCTTAAGGCAGAGGTTGAACGTTTGAAAACTATTGAGAGCGACAACAATCTTCTCAAGAATCAGTTTGAAGTTCTCCAGGAAGAAAACAAATCTTTGTTTAAATGACTCGGTTAACTGAGCAAAATCTAGAAAAAGTACAGGTTGATGTTAAGGAGAAATTCATTACTATGGAAGAAGGAACAGCTGAATTAGATCGTAAGTTTCAGCAGTCCCTTTCTGATGTTAAGGAGAAATTCATTACTATGGAAGAAGGAACAGCTGAATTAGATCGTAAGTTTCAGCAGTCCATTTCTGATGTTAAGGAGAAATTCATTACTATGGAAGAAGGAACAGCTGAATTAGATCGTAAGTTTCAGCAGTCCCTTTCTGTAGGAACTGAAACGTTAACTGAGAGAATCAAAACTGCTGAATGTGACAATCGAATTTTGTCTAAAGCTTATGACAGATTGGCGGAAAGATTGTCAATACAAGAAGGCACGGTTTATGCCATAAAAATTATGTCCAAAGATGACAAGTTATCTCTACTGGACAAATTTCATACTCTAGAATCCTCAATGAAGGCTTTAGAACATAATTCTGGGCAGGAGATTCAGACATTACAAAAAGCAATGGTGAATAGAATTGAAAAGATTGAGGAATTTCTAAATTCTGATGAAGAAGAGCAAAGGGTAGAAAGGCAAATTTTAACTACATCTGTGGATAAATCCCTCCGGGAAAATTTTCACAAAGCTCTACCTACAGCTCTACATGCCTTTCCTGTAATAACAACAGAAAAGGTGGTTGGTTCCAGAAACCCTAGGGTCATCAAGGAAGATACATGGGAGCCTGTCCGTATGAATGATCTCAAAGAAATTAAACAGGCCATCATGACTTTTGGGATGGACTCCCCTTTTGTTACAGAGATGCTAAAATCTTGGGCCACAACAAGCAACGCAACCCTCTTGGACTGGCTCCAGCTGAGCTCCGCGGTCCTTGAGAGTGGACCGCAATTAAAATGGAAATGCTTATTCAGGCAAGAGGCTAGACTTTTAGAACAGCAGGAAAAGGTGAAGGGAATTGACATTTCCCTAGATAAAATTCTAGGTGAAGGGCTCTTTTCAGACCCTCAGGAACAAGCTAATTTGGATGAAAACATACTCTCCATGTGTACTACAGCAGCCTTAAGGGCTTGGGACAGAGTACAAGACCCAGGACAGAGAATGGAATCATTTGTCACAGTTAAACAGGGTCAGAGAGAACCCTTTAGTGACTTTTTACAAGGATTAACTAAGGCTGTACAAATGGGGATACCTGACCCAGAAGCAAGACGTATAATAATTGAGTCTTTGGCTTACGAAAATGCTAATGTGGAATGCAAAAGGATCTTGAGGCCTTTAATGTTCAGATCAGCATCCTTGGAAGAATGGGTCTTGCATACACTAGATGTTGACACATTTGACTATGGCACTGAAGCATGGGTAGAAGAAGCAATTTCCAATGGTAAAACGAGACACCAGAATACCAAATGTTTTAATTGTGGCAAAATGGGTCATATGAAAAGGAATTGTAAACAACGGGTTTTCAGAAATAATAATAATACATCTTCTAGAAATAACAGGAATAGAAGGAATCAGCCTTCAGGTTTATGTAGAAGATGTGGGAAGGGCAGACACTGGACAAATGAATGCAGGTCTACAAGAGATAGACAAGGCAACCTGATACAGATGGGAAACGTGAGAGGGGGGGCCTCTCAGGCCCCCATGGCAAACATGGTTCAGACATTCCCAGTTTCTGCAGAGAACATGCCTCGTCAGGACAATTAGAAAGCCACATGCCTACTGTTACAAGCAATAGTAATCAGAAAGATGAGTTACGTGTGTTTTGGCAAACTTCTATAAATGATCAAAGACCTAAGCTGAGAGTGTGTGTAAATGGCATTTTTATTACTGGCCTACTGGACACAGGTGCTGATGTAAGTATCATTACCCCAGAATCTTGGCATCCATATTGGCCTCTTCAGAATGTAAATGTTCAGCTCCTGGGAATTGGAACCCTATGTCGAGTAAGGCAGAGCACGAGATGGGTTGAATGTATAGGGCCTGAGGGACAAATAGGAAAATTAAGGCCTTATGTAGCCAATATTGCAATGAATTTATGGGGTCGTGACCTATTACAACAATGGAATACTCAAATTAACATTCCTGCTACTTCTAGAGCCCATATTTCTGAAAGGAATATTAAAAGTTATTACAAAAGGACAAAACCGGCCATTAGGGCTGTGCAGGAACAAGCAATTTATGTCCCTTCAGAAATACCAACAGCCTTGCCTCTAAAATGGTTGACTGAGAAACCAATATGGACAAAGCAATGGCCTTTAGCTGAGGAAAAGCTACAGGCTTTAGAACAGCTGGTACAAGAGCAACTAGATGCTGGACATATAGAAGAATCTACCAGCCCTTGGAATTCTCCTGTATTTGTGGTTAAGAAAAAATCAGGTAAATGGAGAATGGTGACAGATCTCAGGGCCATCAACAAGGTTATTCAACCTATGTGCCCTCTGCAATCTGGAATTCCGTTGCCCTCTTTATTACCAAAAGGATGGCCTCTCATAGTTATTGATTTAAAGGATTGTTTTATCACTATACCTTTGCAAAAAGAAGATAGAGAAAAATTTGCCTTCACAGTGCCTACTTATAACAATTCTCAACCTTCGAGGAGGTACCACTGGACCGTCCTCCCCCAGGGTATGTTAAATAGCCCCTCCCTGTGCCAATATTTTGTGAACCAACCATTGCAAATAATGCGCAAGAAATTTCCCAAATCTAGTGTATACCATTACATGGACGACATATTGTTATCTGATTCAAACATAGATACCTTGAACAGACTGTTTGAAGAAATACAGATACTGTTACCTAAATGGGGATTGCAAATTGCTCCTGAAAAGATTCAGAAGGGAGATTCTGTTAATTATTTAGGTTATAGAATAGGTTTGCAAAAAATTAAGACACAGAAGGCACAAATTTGGAGAGATCGCTTACGGACTCTTAATGACTTTCAAAGACTGTTAGGAGACATTTCCAGTTTACGACCAACTATTGGGATAACACCTGATCTAATAATTCATTTGAACAAGACCTTGGATGGTGATAAAGATTTAAACAGTCCCAGAGAATTAACAGCTGAAGCAGAAAAGGAACTGACAAAATAAAGGCAATGCAGATATCAAAGAATATTTACCAGTTTATTGTTAAACTTACTGAACCAAAGTTCCAGCGTAGCACAGGTAGCGAGGAACAAAAAAGGGGCGAGCCGCCTCTCCGCGCACCCTTTATTGGCAGGGATTCGCCTGAGGCAAACCCCGCCCTCTAAAGGGAGCTGATTTAACCCCTTCATCTCCCCCTTTTGTCTAAATAAGACACAACTAAACCAAATATAACTATAACAATAATAACAAATGATAAATATAACAAACAATATTGAGAGCAAAAGTTTTGCTAAAGAGTAACTACAATTAAATAATCTTCAACTCCATCAAAGATCTGAGAAGGGAGTAAATATTACTTAACAAAAAAGAGATATCCAAAATGTGCAACAAATGACAGAGACAACTGACTGCCTGGGCAATCACCCAAAATCTCGTTTGCAATGTTGAGTCAACCAACTTTGGCTAAGGCCTAACATAACTGACATACCATTCTCAAATGCAAGGAACTTTCTTAGGATTATCCTACCCTGTCTTGGCAAGATAAGACAATCCTGTTTATATCTTAGTCAGTAGTTGAGGTATGGGTTTTTCTTAACCCAAAGGCCAGTTCTGCCAGGAAGACAAGCTCCCAGTGGAGTGTCTTTGGTGCTCAACGTTCTCTCAGGAGTAGAGTGGTGTTGCCAGGAGTAAATTGTGTCTCGATGGCACAGAATTCTAGGTTAGATTAAAGGCCATTTTCTACAGCTCTTCAAAGAGGCTGAAGATTATACTATCTATACTGAAAATAATCTCTATGTATCTAAAAGACCTGATTAACCTAAAAATAATATGACAAACATGTAATTCTCAATACCTATCTAATTTGAAAACTAAGGGAATAAACAATTGTGCAATGTATGAAGACAATGATCTTCACCTGTAAACAATGTCATTACTTATCAAATGTAAACAATGTTATTACATAAATAGTACCAGAGGTAGAAATGTACATTGTGATATGATAGATGTATCCATACAATATAAGCATACTCTTATACCAAAATAGAGGTAGGAACACTCACATTCAATATTCAATATATCAATATACAAGAAACAGTACCAACATAATTTTCTAAAAACAGTAAGTCACAAATACCAATCATCCCATCAACCCAGTTAATCCCCCTTTTTTTTATCCCTAATTACATACAATATCTCCCCATCCCCTCACTCCTAAACCAACCACTAAAAGATGTCCCTAACCCTGTGGGCAAACTCTGTTGGGAGAGGGGACGTCGTCCTCTTAGATTGCTTCTAGCTGACATGGGGGCAACGTTCTTCTTAGGGGCCCCTGTGAAAGCAAACGATGGTAAAATTCCCAAATTAACCTTTGACTTAAGAAAATTATAACTAGTCTCTGTGTGTTTCGAGAAGGTCCGGCCAGAGCGTTGTCAAAAATGTGCATCATATGAAATTGTCTCTTGCAGTTGGTACCAAAAAACAGGTCTAAAATTAGTGCTTAAAAAAAAAAAATTCATGACGTCATAAAAACCAGATTGAGTTGATGTTGTGGGGCCCCATCTTCATCCTGGAAACTTCAAAAATTACTGTAGGAAAATATGTTGCTTGTTATGGGAAATTTAAACATTAACAACAAGGACTTATACTGACATATAAAGAAAGACACAGATGTGAGGGAAGGCAAAGAAAGTTTATCAAGTATAAAATTATTCTTATTCTGTCCCATTTCATGGCTCCTGACCTGAGACAGAAACTTTGAAATACCTCTTATCAACAGGCTTGGAATTGAAGAAGGACTGAGCCATAGTCCAACTCCAAAACCAGCTCTACACATTTATAAAGAAGTGTTCAATAAAACATATAAATATATATATATATATATGAAATCAATAATTACGATATGTATAGAATTTTATTGTTGATGTTTAATGGGTCGTAACTATTTTCCATCCATCAGTAATTAAATATTCAGGGTCCCTCAAATTCTTTGGAGATGAATATTTTCCTGTGGAGATAAGAAAAGAACCCTGCCCCCATCCTATTAGTAATCCTTACCATCTGTACGTCGGTCATCCTTGTGAATGAATTGTTATTTATCTTTTCCAAGTGACTTCCCTTCCTCAAACCGAACCTTTATTAATTTTGACGGTATCCATAATTTTTCCTCACCTGTGGAGATAAGAGCAAAACCCCTTCCCCAACGCAGCACATCTCCTGGCTTCCATTGTGAGGTCAGTACATCCTTGAAATAAACTGTTTGATTTAGTTCAGCAGACTTTTCCATTATCCAATGTCTTTCTGCAGCCGTCGTTCCCTTCTCGTTAGCGTTGAGAAAATTCAAGGTTAACAAAGCATTATGTAACCTATTTCTAGGGGTGTTTTCCACTCCTTTCTGTTTGTTCAACATATCCTTTATAGTTCGATTTGATCTTTCTATGACTGCTTGACCTGTAGGATTGTATGGTATACCTATAACATGCTTGATATTGTAATGATCAAAAAACCGTTTCATCTTCCTAGAGACATAAGCAGGACCATTATCTGTCTTTATTTGTGTAGGTATACCCATGATAGCCATGACTTCTAATAAATGAGTGATTACTGAATCAGCTTTTTCTGAACTTAAAGCAGTTGCCCACTGAAAGCCTGAATAAGTGTCGATGGTGTGATGAACATACTTCAATTTGCCAAATTCTGCAAAGTGGAACACATCCATCTGCCAGATTTCATTTCTATGAGTGCCCTTTGGATTAACTCCTGCTGGCAGTGGCGTTTGGTTATAGAAAGAGCAGGTAGGGCATTTCTTCACAATCTCCTTAGCTTGTTGCCATGTAATAGAAAACTCTTTCTTCAAAACTTTGCTATTAACATGATGTTTTTTATGAAATTCAGAGGCCTGAAGCACACTTCCAATCAATAATTGATCAATTTCTGCATTACCTTGTGCTAGAGGACCTGGCAGACCCGTATGGGATCGGATGTGTGTTATGTACATAGGGCAAAGCCGGTTCCTTACAGGATGGGAGTCAGACATCAGTACCATACTGGTATTTGGCGGTTTGATGGGTGTGTGGGGTCTTTGCCAGACTCCACCTAGCATCATGGATTCCCTACTTTACTGATATTATGGAGTTCGGTGCATTCATCATATGTGTGCATGTCACACACTAGTGGGCATCATATGTACATGTTTATCCTGTGTGTGGGTGAGTGTGTTCATGAGTTTTATAGCCCAAGTACTACAGAACATGATCAATGAAAGGGAACACTGTTTTCCACATATGGCAGGGCAATTATTTAAATGAACTGACAAGGGTTGGATGGCATGGATAAGACCTATGAGACTTCAAGGCATACCGAATCCAGGCATGACAAAGTAGGTGGCAGACAGAATTCTGGCAAAACTAAGTAGGTAGCTTGATGTCCAACTTATTGGAGAAGAGCAACTGAGCGGAGACACTTTTCACTAAGCAACATGCTCTAGTGGAGATCAAACATCCTTTGACTTACAGCCAGTACGAATTAAACCATTCATAAAATGAAATCTAATTTTCTCTGATTTTGAGTATACATTTGTGTCCCTTCCTGATTAATCTACTCTTTATCCTCTTAAGTCCCAATACCTCACGCTGATATCGGTCACATCTTTCCATTTGACATGGTTTTCCCTCAAGCTTCATACCGCCCCGAGATCATACAACTTTTTGTCCCCTCTCCACTGCTTCCTTGACAGCCATCTTGTCCTTTACCACACCACGCATCCCCAGTCCTTTACTCTCCAAGGGGAAAAGACCATAAATCCTGCTTTGTTTTGAGGCATGTATTTCTGTGATGCCACATCCACCAAACACAATCCATCATTGACCAAATAACACAACATGTTAACAAATTTTTATTCTTTGACAAAGAATAATCCATTGGAAAAGATACCAGGATTCATAGAAGACCTGAGGTATCTCTGAAAAAACACATTCCCAAAGAGAGCATTAAGTCTGCCCCTCAAAATTTGAGAATTTCACTTTAACAGATCTTCACCAAATCATAGACATAGATATGGAAGTCATTATCAAACTTGATGAAATACACAGAAGGTTTGTTGGGAACTTGGCAAATAATTTTACCTATCTCTTGGGTTCCATCTTTTTTGTTTTACTGCACTCTTTTGCCCTCCAAGGAATCCCTGCCTAACTCCAAAGTCACCTCTACTGGAGGACATTCAGGCGTGATGTGGAGGTTGCCTTCAATGGAATCATCATGATGGTGGTAAAGGTAGAGGACCGGATCATTCTCGTTGACAATGTAGAAACAGGTCGTTATGGTCTGCACCTCATCTGGGACCACGCCACTCCACTCTTCCTTAGAGCCTGGCATGATGTGGAGGTTGCCTTCCAGGTAGTCATCCAGGAGGTGGTAAATGGACAAGACCGGATCTTTCTTGTAGGTAATATAAAACCAGGTCTTCATGATTGGCACCTCTTCTAGGACCATCCCGTTCCAGTCATTCTTAGAGCCATTTGTGCCCATGAATGTATGTTTCACTGCTCTGCCAACTATGGTGTTTGAGAGATGAGGGTCTGTCACCTGAGGAAATGGCACATTGTTAGGCAGGATCTTAAGGTTTAAAATCCTTTCATCACTATGAAGCTCCAAGCCATAGACACAATCAATCCCATCATATTTCAACAAATAGAGAGATGGATAAGTTTGCAGTTGATCTAGAATGATGGCTTTCCAATGGGTGACTGGTTCATTGGCTTCCTTCCAGCCATGAGAAATTCTGTGGCCAACAATATTCTCCAGGGCCTCAAAAGGCTTACTAAGTTTTTGCTTCTGGAGCGATGGCCCATTCTTCTTCTGGAGATGTGGCATGCCACTCATACTGAGAGGCATCTTCATCATGGTGGGAGACTTTCTGAGATAGGCCACAGCACTCCTGTTCCACTGTCTCTTGGCTCTGTTTCTGTGCTTGGGCTTCATAGCTGCCAATCTCTGCATAGGAAGAACTCTTCAGTTTAAATCAGACACAAAGTGGTTTCCTCCACCATAAGTGCCTGCAAGGATAAGAAGGTGAGGATGTGAGGTCAAGGCTCTTTTTAGGAATAACTTTGGAGCAGGTGAAAAAGGCAGGGCTGAATAGATTTGCATACCTAAATGGAATATGTTCTTAAGAAATTAATAGGAAAATTATCAAACTCTTGTCTACAGCTCAGTATATGTGTATCAGAGATATATTCCTGCTGCAAAATGCAATTGACCTCTACTGAGAAACCTACTTCCTGACTTACTATATCAATGAGAGAGGAAGCTATGCCTATACCTAAAGTGTGAAAGAAATATCTGAACAGATGGCAAAGAATTCAAAGAACAGCCACTCCTCTCCTTACCACTCAAGCTACTGGTTAGTTGGCTGATCTATAACCACCTGCCCAAGGTCATGGCACTCCAGTCCACTGGCTCTCTCTATTGTGTCTCCTGATCCAGCTCCAGGTTGATTACATAAAGATATTCTGTATCTTCATTAGAGAAGTGAGTACTGTGAGTCAAACTGCCAAAAGAAAGAAACATTAATCTGTGCAACAGCAACTATTAGAAATAATTATCTTTAAAAACACATATGGACAAAGAGGATCTTTGCCATTTAAGTGGACGGAGGAATTGGACATATTTAGCAAAGATAGAGTGGAGAGAATACCTGACATTAACCGTCCCCCAGCTATCAAATATAGGAGCTGTTAACGACATAAATTTTGGACACAGAGCATATTTGAAAGAAACCTTTCTTTGACTACAGAGGTCCTAGTTGCTTCCTAAATATATTTACCAAAAGAAAATATCTTGGCTCTCTAGATTCCAACTTCTGGAAATTCGGTTGAACAGTTGTGGAGCCCAAGAGCTGAACTGACCTCCTCAGCCACCGTGAAGTTAGTAAGCCCACCTTCAAAGAAGACCAGTGCTTCATGTGGAACAGAGTTTCCACCCCCAACCAAAGCTTTGTGACATCATCAAGGCTCTACTTATGCCATAAAACTCCTCCTAGCCAGGTGTCTTCCCTACAAACCCCCAGAAATATCCAGCATACAGGTCCTAAAATGCTGCTCATACAGCCCCATGAAGACCCAAAATAAAAACCCCAATCTTCTTCCCAATTACTTGAGTCATATTTTCCAAGTAACTCAACCCCTTTATGTGTTTTTTTTTTTTCTGTAAAATAATTTTTGGTCTGAATCAACAACTCACATGAATGTTTTTTTTCCCTAGCTCCAATGTCCTCATTGGTTATTTTCTATTGATTTTTCCATTACTTCATAATAATAATTATCAAACTTTCCACTTCTCTTCCTCCTCCCACATTCTTCTTGCTCCTCAAATAAACCTCTCCACTCAAACACCAGTCCAAATAGGGGGCAGGGTACTTTGAGCTGTGGGAAGTCCAAGCCCACCCTTCATCCATCCAGATTTAGCAAAGTATGCATCCACAAAAAATATGATCACAAAAAGCCAGTGTATGATATGCAGACAATTGCAAGTGCCATTATCTTTGGCTTCTCCGTCTGCCCCAATTGTCAGCCACATTCACAGCTTCCAGTTTGATCCCATGTTCTTTCATTCCCAGGTCACTGGATTAGTTGAAATCCCCTTAGTTCAGGCACAGTGTCTCATAGTGTGGACCAAGCCCTTATATTCCTGACATCCTTGCTCTTTTTCTCCATCCATCTGCTCTTCCACTGGAGCTTAGTGGCTCCATCTAGTTTTCTGATTTTGACCCTGACTTGATCTCCATCATTTGCCAAACAAAAGTTCCATGGTGGTTTTCAAGATAGTCAGTCATCAGTCTGACTATGGGACAAGGCACACATAGTTCCTAGGGACATGTCACAGTGCGGTCAACTTCTCCTCCCTGCTTAAGTACCTAGAGAGGGTCACCCTATGGCCTTCTGAGAACCACTCGAGAGATATCGATCTTGACATCCCCAGAATGGCCCATATATTGAGATATCATCAGTGCATGTGCATTAACTTGTGTGTGTTTGTGTGTGTGTATTTAAAGCACAATAACAAATGGATTATAATATTGAAGTTTCTTCTCATCTTGAGAAGAATATTTGCTACAGAAACACTCTCACAGTAATAGTGAGAGTGTAAACTATCTAAGAAAGGAGAAATAACTGGAGGAATCCCCCAGGAGTTAGGCTCAGTGTCCCAGGAATTACGCCCAAGGAAAGTCAATGAACTCAGTGATGGAAGATAAAACCCAGCCTAAATAAAACCCTAAATCATTTAGGTGGAACATGAGATACTCTTACAACAGTTACAAGAGGTCTAAAATGCCTGGACTGGAACCTAAGGGGAACACAATGACGTGGAGCTGAGAGTGCATGGCAAAACTGATTGGATCTGGCAAAAATTATGTAAGCATACCAAGGAAACCACCAGTGGGACAAAACCCTAAGAAATCTGTATGACAACATATCATGTTGAACATAATGAGATTTATAGACAAAGGAAAGATCTCAATTATGTCACTGTCACACAGGTGATGATGAACCAGTTCCATCGTAGAGTGACTCCCTGCAGTGTTTAAGATAACCTGTCAATTCTGTCTAGTCAGTTACAAGGAAATTTGCATTAATTGCACAGATTAACTATCAGCATCATTTACTGCACAATCAAAGGCAAGGCAAAGAAATCATAGACATGTTGTTGAATGCTGATGATGTTATTGGGAGATTTGATGGGTTTTTTTCTTAAAGGGAAATCATCGGTGACTCTCATGCATGAAGCAGATCCTTTCTCTGTGATGTTTCCTGAATAGCCACTGAGATACCAGCCCATTGAGTTGTGGTCTCTCTCTCTTTTAAAAAGCAACTTCTACCTTCAGCTTGATCTCTTGCTTGAGCTTCCCTTCTGGCTACTAGGCTCCTTTTCTGATCCTGCAGAGGGCAGCTTCCCTTCCGGCTACTAGGCTCCTTTTCTGATCCTGCAGAGGGCTTTTGTAAGGGATTGTGATCTCTAAGTTTTTCCCCTTTCAAGAACTAATCATTCTATTAATCACAATTCTAAACTGCTGTGGGAGTTTGTTTGTGACTTATGCCTTCACATGTGATACAAGTGACCTGTGTGTATAGGGTCTTCTCTCTGTTCATGTGGGGAAGGCATGGCAGCAGGAGTAGATGGCTGCTCATTCTCTGTAAGGAAATCAGTAAACAGTGGGCACCAAGTACAAGGATGTCCTGAAATATTAAGTCTTGTCCTTTCAAGGCCTCAAAGCCTCCAGCTAGGTTCAGGGTCACGACATTCTCCAAAACCCACCGAGCATGAAGTATTCAGAACCAGAAGCCTGTGTGTGTCATATCACATAAATTCATCGTGAGTACACCAATCTGTTTTTTTTTTTATTCTAAATTATGTTGTCCCATCAGAACGATCTATATTACCAATTAACCAAATTTGCTGCATCTTTGGTGTCCTAGAATTGCTTTAAATTGTTGCTGGGACAGTCTTACAAACCTTCCTGTGCTGTTATGAGACCTTAAGGAGACAGCACTTATTTCAGAAATCAAAGGCAGTTGGGTTCAATCCTATGGTTAGCTGTTAGCTAGACACTGGAAGGATGGATTTGACTAAGAAAGGGAGACAGCATACATGGAGGCAGGTAACCTTTCCTTTGCAAAATGACCCATTTTGAGGCCTTACTTCAGGCTCTTCTCTTCTCCTAATCTTGGTTTTTTTATTAGTTTAGGAGAAGAATTAAAACTCCATTTACAGTATCTGTGAACCCGAATGAGTTAAGTATGTGTGACCAACTTGATGTCTGCCTGTCTGTCAACAGGGCCAGAGTTCAGGGGCATCTGATGCATAGCACAGGAATGTCAGCCATCAATCTCTGGTCCACCTAACTCTACAGCATTAGAGTTGTCATGGTTGCTCATCTGATCTTCCTCATATGATCTCCATCCACAGAGATGTCAGAAAAATCCTCCCCTGAGAGTGCAAGTTCTTTACAAATGAAAGATTATACAACAGAAGACACATGGGAGATTTATATGGGCAAGCTGTTGAAAGGATAAAGTGACAGAAGAAGTTTATTGATTAATTAAAGAAAGAATCAGCTTCAGCTGATAGGTTAGAACATAGGTAGGTGGAGTAAACAAAATAGAATGCCAGGAGGAAGAGGTAGTGAGCTCAGAGAAGCCATGCTCCCCTCTCCCCGGCAGATGCCATAGCTCTGCTCTCTGAGGCAGATGTCGATGCAGCCAGCCACCATGTCAGACATGCTGAATTTTTCCTGGTAAGTGCACCTCGTTATACTACACTGATTATTAGAAATGGGTTAAAATGCTGAATCTAATGGCCAGCAGTGTTTAAAAGAATGAAGTTTTGGTGTATTTATTTCAGGCATAACCTTCATCCGGTCATGGTGCTGGGGACACAGCCTCGCTGATCAAATAACTACAGAATGGCTTGCAGCCTTGTGGACAACTGAATCCACTGAAAGCCTGAGAAAGCTTGGGAAAGAGTAAATCATGTTTTCTTGGTAGCAGGGATTTCTCGGTCTGCTCTGCTTGCTAGAAGAAAGCAAGGGCTCTCATCTAAAAGAGGCTTGCTGACTCAGCTTCAGCTGCAAAACCCTGCAGCCCTTAAGAGGTCCTGCCAAAAAACATTTAAATGGTGTTGATAAAAGCCAACTGAATGCTTGTATGTTTTCAGCAGTAGCAGGAAAAAAAACTGTGTTGTTTTAAAATGCCAGCTTTCTGGGCCATCCTGCCTGGGCAAACTCTGACTGTTTGAGGAAGGAGGGCCAGCTACAGAAAGAGGGCTTGAGTGTTGTCTGTTGCAGCCTCTTTGATGGCAAGGACCTTGAAACACTGTAGACTTGTGGCACTGAATGCGGCTCTGTTCGGTACCTCAGCCACAATTTTGGAATGGCAGAAAGCTAAGGAATGGGCTACATCTGGCCAGCAAAGCCACGGCTTTAGTCCTACTGAGATTACTTTGTAAATGAAAGATTCATGTGTTCAGAAAAACAGAGAGAGAAATAGAGTAAAGAGAGATTCAAAGATAAAGAAAATTTTTAAATGATTTACAGTGTGTTAAAAATATGTGCAGGCTAAAACTTGAAGTTCTTAAAGTTAAAAAAAGGAAGAGAGTTGTTGGGTGTGGTAGTACACACCTGTAAACCCAACACATGGGAGGCAGAGGGAGATTGACATCTGTACCTTCAGGGTGAGGTAGCACACGCCTTTAATCCCAGTGCCTTGAAGGCAGAGACAAACAGATCTTTGTGAGTTCAATGTGTAGTAGCATACACCTTTAATCCCAATGCCTGAAAGGCAGAGAGAGGCAGATCTCTGAGACTTCAAGGACAGACAGGTATACAGAGTTATTCCAGGTCAAAGATACAGAGAACCTGTCTCAAAAGGCAAAAAATAAAAAGGAAAAATAAACAAAATAGAGGTTAAATTGAAGCGCACAAAAATGGAAAATTCACCTCGAATTTTGATATTGTATGCTATTATGCTCTTTTTGAATCATTTGAATTTTGAGGCAGTAGCAATAGCTGCTCAAAGATGTTTCTTTATAAAAGCTGCTGAAATAATCCAACATAGATATTTTGAAAATGCCTTGACTTTGAAATTTGGATCTAATGACATGATGCTTGGGAAAGGAGTTTCTATTTTGTTTTCACAGAGGGTGATAGTCTGTGGATGCCTCTATCCTAATATGGTAGGATGGACCACGCCCTACTTAAAGGTTGCTGTGAACACCTTTAAAAAATTGCTTCGCTCAACTGCCAACTGAGATAAATCAATAATGATGCCACCATTCAGCAGGAAGCATTTTGGAGAGAAGAAACTGCACCCACGTTCGCAAATATGGCTTATAAACGTTCTTTTACATTTAAAGTGGGATGTGATATAGATATGAATATTTGCATTAGTATAGATTTTGCTTTACTGATAGAGATTTTAGGTCAATTTTGTTATATGTATATGCATTTTTGATCTCAATTAAGGTATTGTGATTGTGTAGTTCATTTAAAAATATAATGTATATAGGTTATTAATGGATAATCATTAATAATAGTCAAGTTTGTAGTCATGTTAGTTAGATTTTCTAGCTACATAGATATATATATTTCAGTCAAATAGGCATTATTCATAACTCTCTAGACTACAAAATAGGCTATTTAATGTTTTAGTACCTTAGGGTTTTTCATGACAGTGAGACACTCTACTCTTGGCAGCACATATCTACTTCAGGAAGAAGATGGGCATCACAGAGGATCCTTATGGAGTTTGATAGCCATTTGGGGAAGAAACTGCTCTTGCCTGGATTGTTGCATAAACTGTACACTGAAAACACTCAGAGAGAGGACTACTGAACTTGCCTAAAGGTGAGATGATCTTTTTGTGTTCCTGATTCAGGAAAGGGTCAGCAAAACATTCTTCAAGACAAGCAGATAGTGACTGCCTTTGAAATATCCTGCTTCATGGAAATGTCTGCTGGAATTTATGGGCCTGTAGGCTGAGGATGGAAACACCAACGGTACAGAGGAACTTTGGGTGACTGTCCAGGCAGCGAGATGTCCCTGTCATTTCTAGAGTTTGAAAATGGCTTACTTTTTGTTTGCTTAGGTAATACTGTATTATTCTGGAGTCTCTGATGGAATTTAAGAAGAGATAGATAGTTATAGTTTTCCATTGTTATGATAAAAGATAAAATAGATATAAATATTGTAACTGTAATTCTTGCCTGATAACTGTTTTGTTATATGTAATTTTGCTATGTTAAAGTTAAAGAGTCCGTTCTTGTTTAAACAGAAATAGGAGGAATGATGGAGTATAGGTCATTGGTTAATTAAATAAAGAAACTGTTTGGCCTGAAAGGTTAGAACATAGGTGGGTGGAATAAACATAAGAGAATGCTGGGAGGAATAGGAATTGAGCTTAGAGATGCCATGCACCTCTCCCATGGGCAGAAATGGTAGCTCTGCACTCTGAGGCAGATGGCGATACAGCCAGCCACCAGGTCAGACATGCTAAATCTTTCCTTCTAAGCGCACCTCGTGCTGCAACATACATTATTAGACATGGGTTAAGAGGCTGAAAATAATGGGGCAGGCAGTGTTGAAATGAATAGTTTTGTGTTGTTATTTCGGAGCATAACCTTACAAGGCGGCCCCATGGGGATGCAGCCCTGCTGCTCAAATTTCTACAATCAAGGGGGAAATGGAAGAAGGGAAGAAAGAAGAGAGAGAGACAAGGAAGAATGGATGAATTCAATCATTCCTTGGAAAAATGAGTGAACCAATGAATGAGGAGACCTAGTAGGAAAAAATGTGCTGCATTCCCTCAGAGAGTCAGGTCAAATTAAGGATTGACAAGGTTTTCCACTAAGGAGGAGGCTTATTCCATTTTACCTTCTTTGTGCTCCAGGCCCACCCACAAGAATGATGATGAGGACAGGGAGAAGAAGAGGAGAGGGTGTACCAGAATTCCCTGGTACAATTTCTCACCCAAATTGTAGCCAAATCACCTGACCTGGGACAGCTGATCTACATGCTGGACCCTAACTCCCAGTTTGACAACTCTCACATTTTAACCAAGTTTGTGAAGATGAAGGAACCAAAAATAGCCCAGTTACAGGATGGCAGGTTCCTTCCAGGATGGGAGTCAGACATCAGTACCATACTGGTATTTGGCGGTTTGATGGGTGTGTGGGGTCTTTGCCAGACTCCACCTAGCATCATGGATTCCCTACTTTACTGATATTATGGAGTTCGGTGCATTCATCATATGTGTGCATGTCACACACTAGTGGGCATCATATGTACATGTTTATCCTGTGTGTGGGTGAGTGTGTTCATGAGTTTTATAGCCCAAGTACTACAGAACATGATCAATGAAAGGGAACACTGTTTTCCACATATGGCAGGGCAATTATTTAAATGAACTGACAAGGGTTGGATGGCATGGATAAGACCTATGAGAGTTCAAGGCATACCGAATCCAGGCATGACAAAGTAGGTGGCAGACAGAATTCTGGCAAAACTAAGTAGGTAGCTTGATGTCCAACTTACTGGAGAAGAGCAACTGAGCGGAGACACTTTTCACTAAGCAACATGCTCTAGTGGAGATCAAACATCCTTTGACTTACAGCCAGTACGAATTAAACCATTCATCAAATGAAACCTAATTTTCTCTGATTTTGAGTATACATTTGTGTCCCTTCCTGATTAATCTACTCTTTATCCTCTTAAGTCCCAATACCTCACACTGATATCGGTCACATCTTTCCATTTGACATGGTTTTCCCTCAAGCTTCATACCGCCCCGAGATCATACAACTTTTTGTCCCCTCTCCACTGCTTCCTTGACAGCCATCTTGTCCTTTACCACACCACGCATCCCCAGTCCTGTACTCTCCAAGGGAAAAAGACCATAAATCCTGCTTTGTTTTGAGGCATGTATTTCTGTGATGCCCCATCCACCAAAAACAATCCATCATTGACCAAATAACACAACATGTTAACAAATTTTTATTCTTTGAGAAAGTATAATCAATTGGAAAAGATACCAGGATTCATAGAAGACCTGAGGTATTTCTGAAAAACACATTCCCAAAGAGAGAATTAAGTCTGCCCCTCAAAATTTGAGAATTTCACTTTAACAGATCTTCACCAAATCATAGACATAGATATGGAAGTCATTATCAAACTTGATGAAATACACAGAAGGTTTGTTGGGAAGTTGGCAAATAATTTTACCTATCTCTTGGGTTCCATCTTTTTTGTTGTACTGCACTCTTTTGCCCTCCAAGGAATCCCTGCCTAATTCAAAAGTCACCTCTACTGGAGGACATTCAGGCGTGATGTGGAGGTTGCCTTCAATGGAATCATCATGATGGTGGTAAAGGTACAGGACCGGATCATTCTCGTTGACAATGTAGAAACAGGTCGTTATGGTCTGCACCTCATCTGGGACCACGCCACTCCACTCTTCCTTAGAGCCTGGCATGATGTGGAGGTTGCCTTCCAGGTAGTCATCCAGGAGGTGGTAAATGGACAAGACCGGATCTTTCTTGTAGGTAATATAAAACCAGGTCTTCATGATTGGCACCTCTTCTAGGACCATCCCATTCCAGTCATTCTTAGAGCCATTTGTGCCCATGAATGTATGTTTCACTGCTCTGCCAACTATGGTGTTTGAGAGATGAGTGTCTGTCACCTGAGGAAATGGCACATTATTAGGCAGGATCTTCAGGTTTAAAATCCTTTCATCACTATGAAGCTCCAAGCCATAGACACAATCAATCCCATCATATTTCAACAAATAGAGAGAGGGATATGTTGGCAGTTGATCTAGAATGATGGCTTTCCAATGGGTGACAGGTTCATTGGCTTCCTTCCAGCCATGAGAAATTCTGCGGCCAACAATATTCTCCAGGGCCTCAAAAGGCTTACTAAGTTTTTGCTTCTGGAGCGATGGCCCATCCTTCTTCTGGAGATGTGGCATGCCACTCATACTGAGAGGCATCTTCATCATGGCGGGAGACTTTCTGAGATAGGCCACAGCACTCCTGTTCCACTGTCTCTTGGCTCTGTTTCTGTGCTTGGGCTTCATAGCTGCCAATCTCTGCATAGGAAGAACTCTTCAGTTTAAATCAGACACAAAGTGGTTTCCTCCACCATAAGTGCCTGCAAGGATAAGAAGGTGAGGATGTGAGGTCAAGGCTCTTTTTAGGAATAACTTTGGAGCAGGTGAAAAAGGCAGGGCTGAATAGATTTGGATACTTAAATATAATATGTTCTTAAGAAATTAATAGGAAAATTATCAAAATCTTGTCTACAGCTCAGTATATGTGTATCAGAGACATATTCCTGCTGCAAAATGCAATTGACCTCTACTGAGAAACCTACTTCCTGACTTACTATATCAATGAGAGAGGAAGCTATGCCTATACCTAAAGTGAGAAAGAAATATCTGAACAGGTGGCAAAGAATTCAAAGAACAGGCACTCCTCTCCTTACCACTCAAGCTACTGGTTAGTTGGCTGATCTATAACCACCTGCCCAAGGTCATGGCACTCCAGTCCACTGGCTCTCTCTATTGTGTCTCCTGATCCAGATCCAGGTTGATTACATAAAGATATTCTGTATCTTCATTAGAGAAGTGAGTACTGTGAGTCAAACTGCCAAATGAAAGAAACATTAATCTGTGCAACAGCACCTATTAGAAATAATTATCTTTTAAAACACATATGGACAAAGAGGATCTTTGCCATTTAAGTGGACTGAGGAATTGGACATTTTTAGCAAAGATAGAGTGGGGAGAATACCCGACATTAATCGTCCCCCAGCTATCAAATATAGGAGCTGTTAACGACATAAATTTTGGACCCAGAGCAGATTTGAAAGAAACCTTTCTTTGACTACAGAGGTCCTAGTTGCTTCCTAAATATATTTACCAAAAGAAAATATCTTGGCTCTCTAGATTCCAACTTCTGGAAATTCGGTTGAACAGTTGTGGAGCCCAAGAGCTGAACTGACCTCCTCAGCCACCGTGAAGATAGTAAGCCCACCTTCACAGAAGACTAGTGCTTCATGTGGAACAGAGTTTCCACCCCCAACCAAAGCTTTGTGACATCATCAAGGCTCTACTTATGCCATAAAACTCCTCCTAGCCAGGTTTCTTCCCTACTAACCCCCAGAAATATCCAGCATACAGGTCCTAAAGTGCTGCTCATACAGCCCCATGAAGACCCAAAATAAAAACCCCAATCTTCTTCCCAATTACTTGAGTCATATTTTCCAAGTAACTCAACCCCTTTATGTGTTTTTTTTTTCTGTAAAATAATTTTTGGTCTGAGTCAACAACTCACATGAATGTTTTTTTTTTCCTATCTCCAATGTCCTCATTGGTTATTTTCTATTGATTTTTCCATTACTTCATAATAATAATTATCAAATTTTCCACTTCTCTTCCTCCTCCCACATTCTTCTTGCTCCGCAAATAAACCTCTCCACTCAAACACCAGTCCAAATAGAGGGCAGGGTACTTTGAGCTGTGGGAAGTCCAAGCCCACCCTTCATGCATCCAGATTTAGCAAGGTATGCATCCACAAAAAATATGATCACAAAAAGCCAGTGTATGATATGCAGACAATTGCAAGTGCCATTATCTTTGGCTTCTCCGTCTGCCCCAATTGTCAGCCACATTCACAGCTTCCAGTTTGATCCCATGTTCTTTCATTCCCAGGTCACTGGATTAGTTGAAATCCCCTTAGTTCAGGCACAGTGTCTCATAGTGTGGACAAAGCCCTTATATTCCTGACATCCTTGCTCTTTTTCTCCATCCATCTGCTCTTCCACTGGAGCTTGGAAGCTCCATCTAGTTTTCTGATTTTGACCCTGACTTGATCTCCATCATTTGCCAAACAAAAGTTCCATGGTGGTTTTCAAGATAGTCAGTCATCAGTCTGACTATGGGACAAGGCACACATAGTTCCTAGGGACATGTCACAGTGCGGTCAAATTCTCCTCCCTGCTTAAGTACCTAGATAGGGTCACCCTATGGCCTTCTGAGAACCACTCGAGAGATATCGATCTTGACATCCCCAGAATGGCCCCATAAATTGAGATACAATCAGTGTATATGCATTAACTTGTGTGTGTTTGTGTGTGTGTATTTACATCACAATAACAAATGGATTGTAATATTGAAGTTTCTTCTCATCTTGAGAAGAATATTTGCTACAGAAACACTCTCACAGTAATAGTGAGAGTGTAAACTATCTAAGAAAGGAGGAATAACTGGAGGAATCCCCCAGGAGTTAGGCTCAGTGTCCCAGGAATTACGCCCAAGGAAAGTCAATGAACTCAGTGATGGAAGATAAAACCCAGCCTAAATAAAACCCTAAATCATTTAGGTGGAACATGAGATACTCTTACAACAGTTACAAGAGGTCTAAAATGCCTGGACTGGAACATAAGGGGAACACAATGACGTGGAGCTGAGAGTGCATGGCAAAACTGATTGGATCTGGCAAAAATTATGTAAGCATACCAAGGAAACCACCAGTGGGACAAAACCCTAAGAAATCTGTATGACAACATATCATGTTGAACATAATGAGATTTATAGACAAAGGAAAGATCTCAATTATGTCACTGTCACACAGGTGATGATGAACCAGTTCCATCGTAGAGTTACTCCCTGCTGTGTTTAAGATAACCTGTCAATTCTGTCTAGTCAGTTACAAGGAAATTTGCATTAATTGCACAGATTAACGATCAGCATCATTTAGTGCACAATCAAAGGCAAGGCAAAGAAATCATAGACATGTTGTTGAATGCTGATGATGTTATTGGGAGTTTTGATGGGTTTTTTTCTTAAAGGGAAATCATCGGTGACTCTCATGCATGAAGCAGATCCTTTCTCTGTGATGTTTCCTGAATAGCCACTGAGATACCAGCCCATTGAGTTGTGGTCTCTCTCTCTTTTAAAAAGCAACTTCTACCTTCAGCTTGATCTCTTGCTTGAGCTTCCCTTCCGGCTCCTAGGCTTTTTTTCTGATCCTGCAGAGGGCTTTTGTAAGGGATTGTGATCTCTAAGTTTTTCCCCTTTCAAGAACTAATCATTCTATTAATCACAATTCTAAACTGCTGTGGGAGTTTGTTTGTGACTTATGCCTTCACATGTGATACAAGCGACCTGTGTGTATAGGGTCTTCTCTCTGTTCATGTGGGGAAGGCATGGCAGCAGGAGTAGATGGCTGCTCATTCTCTGTAAGGAAATCAGTAAACAGTGGGCACCAAGTACAAGGATGTCCTGAAATATTAAGTCTTGTCCTTTCAAGGCCCCAAAGCCTCCAGCTAGGTTCAGGGTCACGACAATCTCCAAAACCCACCGAGCATGAAGTATTCAGAACCAGAAGCCTGTGTGTGCCATATCACGTAAATTCATCTTGAGTACACCAATCTGTTTTTTTTTTTCAATTCTAAATTATTTTGTCCCATCAGAACGATCTATATTACCAATTAACCAAATTTGCTGCATCTTTGGTGTCCTAGAATTGCTTTAAATTGTTGCTGACAGTCTTACAAACCTTCCTGTGCTGTTATGAGACCTTAAGGGGACAGCATTTATTTCAGAAATCAAAGGCAGTTGGGTTCAATCCTATGGTTAGCTGTTAGCTAGACACTGGAAGGATGGATTTGACTAAGAAAGGGAGACAGCATACATGGAGGCAGGTAACCTTTCCTCTGCAAAATGACCCACTTTGAGGCCTTACTTCAGGCTCTTCTCTTCTCCTAATCTTGGTTTTTTTATTAGTTTAGGAGAAGAATTAAAACTCCATTTACAGTATCTGTGAACCCGAATGAGTTAAGTATGTGTGACCAACTTGATGTCTGCCTGTCTGTCAACAGGGCCAGAGTTCAGGGGCATCTGATGCATAGCACAGGAATGTCAGCCATCAATCTCTGGTCCACCTAACTCTACAGCATTAGAGTTGTCATGGTTGCTCATCTGATCTTCCTCATATGATCTCCATCCACAGAGATGTCTGAAAAATCCTTCCCTGAGAGTGCAAGTTCTTTACAAATGAAAGATTATACAACAGAAGACACATGGGAGATTTATATGGGCAAGCTGTTGAAAGGATAAAGTGACAGAAGAAGTTTATTGATTAATTAAAGAAAGAATCCGCTTCAGCTGATAGGTTAGGACATAGGTAGGTGGAGTAAACAAAATAGAATGCCGGGAGGAAGAGGTAGTGAGCTCAGAGAAGCCATGCTCCCCTCTCCCCGGCAGATGCCATAGCTCTGCTCTCTGAGGCAGATGTCGATGCAGCCAGCCACCATGTCAGACATGCTGAATTTTTCCTGGTAAGTGCAACTCGTTATACTACACTGATTATTAGAAATGGGTTAAAATGCTGAATCTAATGGGCCAGCAGTGTTTAAAAGAATACAGTTTTTGTGTATTTATTTCAGGCATAACCTTCATGCAGCCGTGGTGCTGGGGACACAGCCTCGCTGCTCAAATAACTACAGAATGGCTTGCAGCCTTGTGGACAACTGAATCCACTGAAAGTCTGAAAAAGCTTGGGAAAGAGTAAAGCATGTTTTCTTGGTAGCAGCGATTTCTCGGTCTGCTCTGCTTGCTAGAAGAAAGCAAGGGCTCTCATCTAAAAGAGGCTTGCAGACTCAGCTTCAGCTGCAAAACCCTGCAGCCCTTAAGAGGTCCTGACACAAAACATTTAAATGGTGTTGATAAAAGCCAACTGAATGCTTGTATGTTTTCAGCAGTAGCAGGGAAAAAACTGTGTTGTTTTAAAATGACGGCTTTCTGGGCCATCCTGCCTGGGCAAACTCTGACTGTTTGAGGAAGGAGGGCCAGCTACAGAAAGAGGGCTTGAGTGTTGTCTGTTGCAGCCTCTTTGATGGCAAGGACCTTGAAACACTGTAGACTTGTGGCAGTGAATGTGGCTCTGTTCGGTACCTCAGCCACAAGGTTGGAATGGCAGAAAGCTAAGGAATGGGCTACATCTGACGAGCAAAGCCAAGGCTTTAGTCCTACTGAGATTGCTTGGTAAATGAAAGACTCATGTGGTCAGAAAAACAGAGAGAGAAATAGAGTAAAGAGAGATTCAAAGACAAAGAAAATTTTTAAATGATTTACAGTGTGTTAAAAATATGTGCAGGCTAAAATTTGAAGTTCTTAAAGGTAAAAAAAGGAAGAGAGTTGTTGGGTGTGATAGTACACACTTGTAAACCCAACACATGGGAGCCAGAGGGAGATTGACCTCTGTACCTTCAAGGTGAGGTAGCACACTCCTTTAATCCCAGTGCCTTGAAGGCAGAGACAAACAGATCTTTGTGAGTTCAATGTGTAGTTGCATACACCATTAATCCCAATGCCTGAAAGGCAGAGAGAGGCAGATCTCTGAGACTTCAAGGACAGACAGGTATACAGAGTTATTCCAGGTCAAAGATACAGAGAACCTGTCTCAAAAGGCCAAAAATAAAAAGGAAAATAAACAAAATAGAGGTTAAATTGAAGCGCACAAAAATGGAAAATTCACCTCGAATTTTGATATTGTATGCTATTATGCTCTTTTTGAATCATTTGAATTTTGAGGCAGTAGCAATAGCTGCTAAAAGATGTTTCTTTATAAAAGCTGCTGAAATAATCCAACATAGATATTTTGAAAATGCCTTGACTTTGAAATTTGGATCTAAGGACATGATGCTTTGGAAAGGAGTTTCTATTTTGTTTTCACAGAGGGTGATAGTCTGTGGATGCCTCTATCCTAATATGGTAGGATGGACCACGCCCTACTTAAAGGTGACTCTGAAAACCTTTAAAAAATTGCTTCACTCAACTGCCAACTGAGATAAATCAATAATGATGCCACCATTCAGCAGGAAGCATTTGCAGAAAAAAACTGCACCCACGTTCCCAATATGGCTTATAAACGTTCTTTTACATTTAAAGTGGGATGTGATATAGATATGAATATTTGAATTAGTATAGATTTTGCTTTACTGATAGAGATTTTAGGTCAATTGTGTTATATGTATATGCATTTTTGATCTTAATTAAGGTATTGTGATTGTGTAGTTCATTTAAAAATATAATGTATATAGGTTATTAATGGATAATCATTAATAATAGTCAAGTTTGTAGTCATGTTAGTTAGATTTTCTAGCTACATAGATATATATATTTCAGTTAGATAAGCATTATTCATATCTCTCTAGACTACAAAATAGGCTATTTAATGTTTTAGTACCTTAGGGTTTTTCATGACAGTGAGACACTCTACTCTTGGCAGCACATATCTACTTCAGGAAGAAGATGGGCATCACAGAGGATCCTTATGGAGTTTGATAGCCATTTGGGGAAGAAACTGCTCTTGCAGGGATTGTTGCATAAACTGTACACAGAAAACACTCAGAGAGAGGACTACTGAACTTGCCTAAAGGTGAGATGATCTTTTTGTGTTCCTGATTCAGGAAAGGGTCAGCAAAACATTCTTCAAGACAAGCAGATAGTGACTGCCTTTGAAATTTCCTGCTTCATGGAAATGTCTGCTGGAAACTATAGGCCTGTAGGCTGAGGATGGAAACACCAACGGTACAGAGGAACTTTGGGTGACTGTCCAGGCAGCGAGATGTCCCTGTCATTTCTAGAGTTTGAAAATGGCTTACTTTTTGTTTGCTTAGGTAATACTGTATTATTCTGGAGTCTCTGATGAAATTTAAGAAGAGATAGATAGTTATAGTTTTCCATTGTTATGATAAAAGATAAAATAGATATAAATATTGTAACTGTAATTCTTGCCTGATAACTGTTTTGTTATATGTAATTTTGCTATGTTAAAGATAAAGAGTCCGTTCTTGTTTAAACAGAAATAGGAGTAATGATGGAGTATAGGTCATTGGTTAATTAAATAAAGAAACTGTTTGGCCTGAAAGGTTAGAACATAGGTGGGTGGAATAAACATAAGAGAATGCTGGGAGGAATAGGAATTGTGCTTAGAGATGCCATGCACTGCTCCCATGGGCAGAAATGGTAGCTCTGCACTCTGAGGCAGATGGCGATACAGCCAGCCACCAGGTCAGACATGCTAAATCTTTCCTTCTAAGCGCACCTCGTGCTGCAACATACATTATTAGACATGGGTTAAGAGGCTGAAAATAATGGGGCAAGCAGTTTTGAAATGAATAGTTTTGTGTTGTTATTTCGGAGCATAACCTTACAAGGCGGCCCCATGGGGATGCAGCCCTGCTGCTCAAATTTCTACAATCAAGGGGGAAATGGAAGAAGGGAAGAAAGAAGAGAGAGAGACAAGGAAGAATGGATGAATTCAATCATTCCTTGGAAAAATGAGTGAACCAATGAATGAGGAGACCTAGTAGGAAAAAATGTGCTGCATTCCCTCAGAGAGTCAGGTCAAATTAAGGATTGACAAGGTTTTCCACTAAGGAGGAGGCTTATTCCATTTTACCTTCTTTGTGCTCCAGGCCCACCCACAAGAATGATGATGAGGACAGGGAGAAGAAGAGGAGAGGGTGTACCAGAATTCCCTGGTACAATTTCTCACCCAAATTGTAGCCAAATCACCTGACCTGGGACAGCTGATCTACATGCTGGACCCTAACTCCCAGTTTGACAACTCTAACATTTTAACCAAGTTTGTGAAGATGAAGGAACCAAAAATAGCCCAGTTACAGGATGGCAGGTTCCTTCCAGGATGGGAGTCAGACATCAGTACCATACTGGTATTTGGCGGTTTGATGGGTGTGTGGGGTCTTTGCCAGACTCCACCTAGCATCATGGATTCCCTACTTTACTGATATTATGGAGTTCGGTGCATTCATCATATGTGTGCATGTCACACACTAGTGGGCATCATATGTACATGTTTATCCTGTGTGTGGGTGAGTGTGTTCATGAGTTTTATAGCCCAAGTACTACAGAACATGATCAATGAAAGGGAACACTGTTTTCCACATATGGCAGGGCAATTATTTAAATGAACTGACAAGGGTTGGATGGCATGGATAAGACCTATGAGAGTTCAAGGCATACCGAATCCAGGCATGACAAAGTAGGTGGCAGACAGAATTCTGGCAAAACTAAGTAGGTAGCTTGATGTCCAACTTACTGGAGAAGAGCAACTGAGCGGAGACACTTTTCACTAAGCAACATGCTCTAGTGGAGATCAAACATCCTTTGACTTACAGCCAGTACGAATTAAACCATTCATCAAATGAAACCTAATTTTCTCTGATTTTGAGTATACATTTGTGTCCCTTCCTGATTAATCTACTCTTTATCCTCTTAAGTCCCAATACCTCACGCTGATATCGGTCACATCTTTCCATTTGACATGGTTTTCCCTCAAGCTTCATACCGCCCCGAGATCATACAACTTTTTGTCCCCTCTCCACTGCTTCCTTGACAGCCATCTTGTCCTTTACCACACCACGCATCCCCAGTCCTTTACTCTCCAAGGGGAAAAGACCATAAATCCTGCTTTGTTTTGAGGCATGTATTTCTGTGATGCCCCATCCACCAAAAACAATCCATCATTGACCAAATAACACAACATGTTAACAAATTTTTATTCTTTGAGAAAGTATAATCCATTGGAAAAGATACCAGGATTCATAGAAGACCTGAGGTATCTCTGAAAAAACACATTCCTAAAGAGAGCATTAAGTCTGCCCCTCAAAATTTGAGAATTTCACTTTAACAGATCTTCAACAAATCATAGACATAGATATGGAAGTCATTATCAAACTTGATGAAATACACAGAAGGTTTGTTGGGAACTTGGCAAATAATTTTACCTATCTCTTGGGTTCCATCTTTTTTGTTGTACTGCACTCTTTTGCCCTGCAAGGAATCCCTGCCTAATTCCAAAGTCACCTCTACTGGAGGACATTCAGGCGTGATGTGGAGGTTGCCTTCAATGGAATCATCATGATGGTGGTAAAGGTACAGGACCGGATCATTCTCGTTGACAATGTAGAAACAGGTCGTTATGGTATGCACCTCATCTGGGACCATGCCACTCCACTCTTCCTTAGAGCCTGGCATGATGTGGAGGTTGCCTTCCAGGTAGTCATCCAGGAGGTGGTAAATGTACAAGACCGGATCTTTCTTGTAGGTAATATAAAACCAGGTCTTCATGATTGGCACCTCTTCTAGGACCATCCCGTTCCAGTCATTCTTAGAGCCATTTGTGCCCATGAATGTATGTTTCACTGCTCTGCCAAATATGGTGTTTGAGAGATGAGTGTCTGTCACCTGAGGAAATGGCACATTGTTAGGCAGGATCTTCAGGTTTAAAATCCTTTCATCACTATGAAGCTCCAAGCCATAGACACAATCAATCCCATCATATTTCAACAAATAGAGAGAGGGATATGTTGGCAGTTGATCTAGAATGATGGCTTTCCAATGGGTGACAGGTTCATTGGCTTCCTTCCAGCCATGAGAAATTCTGCGGCCAACAATATTCTCCAGGGCCTCAAAAGGCTTACTAAGTTTTTGCTTCTGGAGCGATGGCCCATTCTTCTTCTGGAGAGGTGGCATGCAACTCATACTAAGAGGCATCTTCATCATGGCGGGAGACTTTCTGAGATAGGCCACAGCACTCCTGTTCCACTGTCTCTTGGCTCTGTTTCTGTGCTTGGGCTTCATAGCTGCCAATCTCTGCATAGGAAGAACTCTTCAGTTTAAATCAGACACAAAGTGGTTTCCTCCACCATAAGTGCCTGCAAGGATAAGAAGGTGAGGATGTGAGGTCAAGGCTCTTTTTAGGAATAACTTTGGAGCAGGTGAAAAAGGCAGGGCTGAATATATTTGGATACCTAAATGGAATATGTTCTTAAGAAATTAATAGGAAAATTATCAAACTCTTGTCTACAGCTCAGTATATGTGTATCAGAGACATATTCCTGCTGCAAAATGCAATTGACCTCTACTGAGAAACCTACTTCCTGACTTACTATATCAATGAGAGAGGATGCTATGCCTATACCTAAAGTGAGAAAGAAATGATGTGGGAGTGTCATAACAATCTGTTGATTTCATTGGGTAAGCAATAAAGATACTGCTAGGCCCATTGGATAGGCCCATCTTAGGTGGGTGGAGTAAACAGAACAGAACACTGGGAGGAAGAGGAAGTGAGGTCAGACTCCGCAGCTCTCCTCTCCAGAGCAGACACAAGAGAGACTCCATGCTACCTGCTCCAGGGAAGACGCACGCTATGAAGCTCCGACCCAGGATGGACTTAGGCTAGAATCTTCCCGGTAAGCGCACCTAGGGGCGCTACACAAATGATTAGGAATGGGCTAAATTAATATGTGAGAATTAGCCAGTAAGGGCTAGAGCTAAGGGCCAAAGCAATGTTTAAATGAATACAGTGTCTGTGTAATTATTTCGGGGCATAAGCTAGCCGAGCCAGGCGGCTGGGGTGTTGGGGATGCAGCCCCGCCGCTGCTCCTTATTACTACAAATGACGCCCAGACGTGTGGCTAACTGAACCCACTGAAAGCCTGAGAAAGCTTGGGAAAGTGTGAAGCATGTTTTCTTGATTATGGCAATTTCTCGGGCCTACTCTGCTTGCCAGAGGCAAGCAAGCGCCTCATCTAAGAGAGGCTTCCTGACTCAGCTTTAGCTGCAAAGCCTGTAGCTCATTAAGAGGTCCTGCCACGAAACATTTAAATGGTGTTGACAAAAAGCTGAACACATGCTTTTCGGTTTTCAGCCGTAGCAGGAAAAAAGCTGTGCCGTTTAAAAATGCCGGCTTTCTGGTCCATCCTGCCAGGGCAAACTCTGACTGTTTGAGGCAGGAGGGCCAGCTACCGAGAGAGGACTTGACTTGAGTGTTGTCTGTTGTAGCTCGCTGGCTGGCAGGGACCTTGAAATGCTATAAACATGGCTACAGCCAGTACCTCAGCCATGAGGCTGGAAAGCTAAGGAATGGGCTACATCTAGCCGGCAAACCCACGCCTTTAGTCCTACCAAGATTGCTTGGTAAATTAAGGACTCATGTGATCAGTAAAAGAGAGATATACAGTAAAGAGAGATTCAAAGACAAAGAAAAATTTTAAATGATTTACAGTGTTAAAATATATGCAGACTAAAAGTTAAAATTCTTAAAGTAAACCTCTGTGACTTCAAGGTGTGATAGCACACTCCTTTAATCCCAGTGCCTAAAAGGCAGAGACAAACAGATCTCTGTGAGTTCAAGGTGTAGTAGTGTACGCCTTTAATCCCAATGCCTGGGAGGCAGAGACAGGCGGATCTCCGAGAGTTCAAAGACAGCCTGGTCTACAGATATACGCTCAAAAAGCAAAGGGTTAACTTAGGACTGTCACAGCTTAGCTTCTTAAGCGCCTAGTGATTTAAAGGCACAAATCAAAAGTGCTCCTGGATGGTAAAAAATTGCAGATTCACAATAGGACAGATTCAGACCACTAAATGAGTCACACTGTTGGATGAATGTACGTAGGCTTGGGAAAGAGAAGAAAAAGAATATAGAGAATAAAGTTAATGGTTTTAAAAAAAAGGTAAAGTCTTTAGAGTGCAGATAGTTAAGAGATTAAAAGAAATAAAGAAATATAAGCCGCGTAAAGATGAAAAATTCACAGAGAGTCTGGATTCTTTGTATTATTGTGTTTTCTTTAAAATTTTTGAATGTGAAGGAGCTAAGTACAGAGAGACATTTCATTATATGGGCTGCCAATTGGAACCAGTACGGATATCATGAGGGTATGATTTCAGAATTTGGATCTAAGGATATGATACTTTGGAAAAGAGATTCTTCTTTTGTTTTCACAGAGGATGAGACTCTATGGATTTCTTCTATTCCGATTTGGTATGATGGACCACGTCCTCCTGAAGGGTTGCTGTGAACATCTTCAGAAAATTGCTTTGCTCAACTGCCAACTGAGATGAAACTAGCACACAGGTTATACCATGAAAGACCTAATTAACGACGCCCCCATTCAGCAGGAAGCAGTTTGGAGAGAAAAAACTGCGCCCATGTTCCCAAATATGGTTTATAAATGTTCTTTTACATTTAAAGGGGGATATGATATAGACATGAATAATTTGCATTAGTATAGATTTTGCTTTATTGATAGAGATTTACGGTCAATTTTGTTATATGTATAAATGTTTCTGATGTAACTTTTACTTGATAACTGTTTTGTTATATGTAATTTTGCTATGTTAAAGTTAAAGCCTTCCTTTTTTTGTTTAAACAGAAAAAGGGGAAGTGATGTGGGAGTGTCATAACAATCTGTTGATTTCATTGGCTAAGCAATAAAGAAACTGCTAGGCCCATTGGATAGGCCCATCTTAGGTGGGTGGAGTAAACAGAACAGAACACTGGGAGGAAGAGGAAGTGAGGTCAGACTCCGCAGCTCTCCTCTCCAGAGCAGACGCAAGAGAGACGCCATGCTACCTGCTCCAGGGAAGACGCACGCTATGAAGCTCCGACCCAGGATGGACTTAGGCTAGAATCTTCCCGATAAGCGCACCTAGGGGCGCTACACAGATGATTAGAAATGGGCTAAATTAATATGTGAGAATTAGCCAGTAAGGGCTAGAGCTAAGGGCCAAAGCAATGTTTAAATGAATACAGTGTCTGTGTAATTATTTCGGGGCATAAGCTAGCCGAGCCAGGCGGCTGGGGTGTTGGGGATGCAGCCCCGCCGCTGCTCCTTATTACTACAAAGAAATATCTGAACAGATGGCAAAGAATTCAAAGAACAGCCACTCCTCTCCTTACCACTCAAGCTACTGGTTAGTTGGCTGATCTATAACCACCTGCCCAAGGTCATGGCACTCCAGTCCACTGGCTCTCTCTATTGTGTCTCCTGATCCAGATCCAGGTTGATTACATAAAGATATTCTGTATCTTCATTAGAGAAGTGAGTACTGTGAGTCAAACTGCCAAAAGAAAGAAACATTAATCTGTGCAACAGCACCTATTAGAAATAATTATCTTTTAAAACACATATGGACAAAGAGGATCTTTGCCATTTAAGTGGACTGAGGAATTGGACATTTTTAGCAAAGATAGAGTGGGGAGAAACCCGACATTAACCGTCCCCAAGCTATCAAATATAGGAGCTGTTAACGAAATAAATTTTGGACCCAGAGCAGATTTGAAAGAAACCTTTTTTGACTACAGAGGTCCTAGTTCCTTCCTAAATATATTTATCAAAAGAAAATATCTTGGCTCTCTAGATTCCAACTTCTGGAAATTCGGTTGAACAGTTGTGGAGCCCAAGAGCTGAACTGACCTCCTCAGCCACCGTGAAGATAGTAAGCCCACCTTCACAGAAGACTAGTGCTTCATGTGGAACAGAGTTGCCACCCCCAACCAAAGCTTTGTGACATCATCAAGGCTCTACTTATGTCATAAAAATCCTCCTAGCCAGGTTTCTTCCCTACTAACCCCCAGAAATATCCAGCATACAGGTCCTAAAGTGCTGCTCATACAGCCCCATGAAGACCCAAAATAAAAACCCCAATCTTCTTCCCAATTACTTGAGTCATATTTTCCAAGTAACTCAACCCCTTTATGTGTTTTTTTTTTTCTGTAAAATAATTTTTGGTCTGAGTCAACAACTCACATGAATGTTTTTTTTTCCCAGCTCCAATGTCCTCATTGGTTATTTTCTATTGATTTTTCTATTACTTATTACTTCATAATAATAATTATCAAACTTTCCAATTCTCTTCCTCCTCCCACATTCTTCTTGCTCCGCAAATAAACCTCTCCACTCAAACACCAGTCCAAATAGAGGGCAGGGTACTTTGAGCTGTGGGAAGTCCAAGCCCACCCTTCATCCATCCAGATTTAGCAAGGTATGCATCCAAAAAAATATGATCACAAAAAGCCAGTGTATGATATGCAGACAATTGCAAGTGCCATTATCTTTGGCTTCTCCGTCTGCCCCAATTGTCAGCCACATTCAGAGCCTCCAGTTTGATCCCATGTTCTTTCATTCCCAGGTCACTGGATTAGTTGAAATCCCCTTAGTTCAGGCACAGTGTCTCATAGTGTGGACCAAGCCCTTATATTCCTGACATCCTTGCTCTTTTTCTCCATCCATCTGCTCTTCCACTGGAGCTTGGAAGCTCCATCTAGTTTTCTGATTTTGACCCTGACTTGATCTCCATCATTTGCCAAACAAAAGTTCCATGGTGGTTTTCAAGATAGTCAGTCATCAGGCTGACTATGGGACAAGGCACACATAGTTCCTAGGGACATGTCACAGTGCTTTCAACTTCTCCTCCCTGCTTAAGTACCTAGAGAGGGTCCCCCTATGGCCTTCTGAGAACCACTCGAGAGATATCGATCTTGACATCCCCAGAATGGCCACATAAATTGAGATATCATCAGGGTATGTGCATTAACTTGTGTGTGTTTGTGTGTGTGTATTTAAATCACAGTAACAAATGGATTGTAATATTGAAGTTTCTTCTCATCTTGAGAAGAATATTTGCTACAGAAACACTCTCACAGTAATAGTGTGAGTGTAAACTGACTCAGCAAGAAGAAAAAACTGGAGGAATCCCCCAGGAGTTAGGCTCAGTGTCCCAGGAATTATGCCCAAGGAAAGTCAATGAACTCAGTGATGGAAGATAAAACCCAGCCTAAATAAAACCCTAAATCATTTAGGTGGAACATGAGATACTCTTACAACAGTTACAAGAGGTCTAAAATGCCTGGACTGGAACCTAAGGGGAACACAATGACGTGGAGCTGAGAGTGCATGGCAAAACTGATTGGATCTGGCAAAAATTATGTAAGCATAACAAGGAAACCACCAGTGGGACAAAACCCTAAGAAATCTGTATGACAACATATCATATTGAACATAATGAGATTTATAGACAAAGGAAAGATCTCAATTATGTCACTGTCACACAGGTGATGATGAACCAGTTCCATCATAGAGTGACTCCCTGCTGTGTTTAAGATAACCTGTCAATTCTGTCTAGTCAGTTACAAGGAAATTTGCATTAATTGCACAGATTAACTATCAGCATCATTTACTGCACAATCAAAGGCAAGGCAAGGAAATCATAGACATGTTGTTGAATGCTGATGATGTTATTGGGAGTTTTGATGGGTTTTTTTCTTAAAGGGAAATCATCGGTGACTCTCATGCATGAAGCAGATCCTTTCTCTGTGATGTTTCCTGAATAGCCACTGAGATACCAGCCCATTGAGTTGCGGTCTCTCTCTCTTTTAAAAAGCAACTTCTACCTTCAGCTTGATCTCTTGCTTGAGCTTCCCTTCCGGCTACTAGGCTCCTTTTCTGATCCTGCAGAGGGCTTTTGTAAGGGATTGTGATCTCTAAGTTTTTCCCCTTTCAAGAACTAATCATTCTATTAATCACAATTCTAAACTGCTGTGGGAGTTTCTTTGTGACTTATGCCTTCACATGTGATACAAGCGACCTGTGTGTATAGGGTCTTCTCTCTGTTCATGTGGGGAAGGCATGGCAGCAGGAGTAGATGGCTGCTCATTCTCTGTAAGGAAATCAGTAAACAGTGGGCACCAAGTACAAGGATGTCCTGAAATATTAAGTCTTGTCCTTTCAAGGCCCCAAAGCCTCCAGCTAGTTTCAGGGTCACGACAATCTCTAAAACCCACCGAGCATGAAGTATTCAGAACCAGAAGCCTGTGTGTGCCATATCACATATTCATCGTGAGTACACCAATCTGTTTTTTTTTTAATGCTACATCATTTTTTCCCATCAGAACGATCTATATTACCAATTAACCAAATTTGCTGCATCTTTGGTGTCCTAGAATTGCTTTAAATTGTTGCTGGGACAGTCTTACAAACCTTCCTGTGCTGTTATGAGACCTTAAGGGGACAGCACTTATTTCAGAAATCAAAGGCAGTTGGGTTCAATCCTATGGTTAGCTGTTAGCTAGACACTGGAAGGATGGATTTGACTAAGAAAGGGAGACAGCATACATGGAGGCAGGTAACCTTTCCTTTGCAAAATGACCCATTTTGAGGCCTTACTTCAGGCTCTTCTCTTCTCCTAATCTTGGTTTTTTTATTAGTTTAGGAGATGAATTAAAACTCCACTTACAGTATCTGTGAACCTGAATGAGATAAGTATGTGTGACCAACTGGATGTCTGCCTGTCTGTCAACAGGGCCAGAGTTCAGGGGCATCTTATGCATAGCACAGGAATGTCAGCAATCAATCTCTGGTCCACCTAACTCTACAGCATTAGAGTTGTCATGGTTGCTCATCTGATCTTCCTCATATGATCTCCATCCAAATATATGTCAGAAAAATCCTCCCCTGAGAGTGCAAGTTCTTTACAAATGAAAGATTATACAACAGAAGACACATGGGAGATTAATATGGGCAAGCTGTTGAAAGGATAAAGTGACAGAAGAAGTTTATTGATTAATTAAAGAAAGAATCCGCTTCAGCTGATAGGTTAGAACATAGGTAGGTGTAGTAAACAAAATAGAATGCCGGGAGGAAGAGGTAGTGAACTCAGAGAAGCCATGCTCCCCTCTCCCCGGCAGATGCCATAGCTCTGCTCTCTGAGGCAGATGTCGATGCAGTCAGCCACCATGTCAGACATGCTGAATTTTTCCTGGTAAATGCAACTCGTTATACTACACTGATTATTAGAAATGGGTTAAAATGCTGAATCTAATGGGCCAGCAGTGTTTAAAAGAATACAGTTTTTGTGTATTTATTTCAGGCATAACTTTCATGTGGCCGTGGTGCTGGGGACACAGCCTCGCTGCTCAAATAACTACAGAATGGCTTGCAGCCTTGTGGACAACTGAATCCACTGAAAGCCTGAGAAAGCTTGGGAAAGAGTAAAGCATGTTTCCTTGGTAGCAGCGATTTCTCGGTCTGCTCTGCTTGCTAGAAGAAAGCAAGGGCTCTCATCTAAAAGAGGCTTGCTGACTCAGCTTCAGCTGCAAAACCCTGCAGCCCTTAAGAGGTCCTGCCACAAAACATTTAAATGGTGTTGATAAAAGCCAACTGAATGCTTGTATGTTTTCAGCAGTAGCAGGAAAAAAAAAACTGTGTTGTTTTAAAATGCCGGCTTTCTGGGCCATCCTGCCTGGGCAAACTCTGACTGTTTGAGGAAGGAGGGCCAGCTACAGAAAGAAGGCTTGAGTGTTGTCTGTTGCTACCTCTTTGATGGCAAGGACCTTGAAACACTGTAGACTTGTGGCACTGAATGCGGCTCTGTTCGGTACCTCAGCCACAAGGTTGGAATGGCAGAAAGCTAAGGATGGGCTACATCCGGCCAGCAAAGCCACGGCTTTAGTCCTACTGAGATTGCTTGGTAAATGAAAGACTCATGTGGTCAGAAAAACAGAGAGAGAAATAGACTAAAGAGAGATTCAAAGACAAAGAAAATTTTTAAATGATTTACAGTGTTTTAAAAATATGTGCAGGCTAAAATTTGAAGTTCTTAAAGTTAAAAAAAGGAAGAGAGTTGTTGGGTGTGGTAGTACACACTTGTAAACCCAACACATGGGAGCCAGAGCGAGATTGACCTCTGTACGTTCAAGGTGAGGTAGCACATGCCTTTAATCCCAGTGCCTTGAAAGCAGAGACAAACAGATCTTTGTGAGTTCGATGTGTAGTAGCATACAAATTTAATCCCAATGCCTGAAAGGCAGAGAGAGGCAGATCTCTGAGACTTCAAGGACAGACAGGTATACAGAGTTATTCCAGGTCAAAGATACAGAGAACCTGTCTCAAAAGGCAAAAAATAAAAAGGAAAAATAAACAAAATAGAGGTTAAATTGAAGCACACAAAGATGGAAAATTCACAGCGAATTTTGATATTGTATGCTATTATGCTCTTTTTGAATCATTTGAATTTTGAGGCAGTAGCAATAGCTGCTAAAAGATGTTTCTTTATAAAAGCTGCTGAAATAATCCAACATAGATATTTTGAAAATGCCTTGACTTTGAAATTTGGATCTAAGGACATGATGCTTTGGAAAGGAATTTCTATTTTGTTTTCACAGAGGGTGATAGTCTGTGGATACCTCTATACTAATATGGTAGGCTGGACCACGCCCTACTTAAAGGTTGCTGTGAACACCTTTAAAAAATTGCTTCGCTCAACTTCCAACTGAGATAAATCAATAATGATGCCACCATTCAGCAGGAAGCATTTTGGAGAGAAAAAACTGCACCCACATTCCCAAATATGGCTTATAAACGTTCTTTTACATTTAAAGTGGGATGTGATATAGATATGAATATTTGCATTAGTATAGATTTTGCTTTACTGATAGAGATTTTAGGTCAATTGTGTTATATGTATATGCATTTTTGATCTTAATTAAGGTATTGTGATTGTGTAGTTCATTTAAAAATATAATGTATATAGGTTATTGATGGATAATCATTAATAATAGTCAAGTTTGTAGTCATGTTAGTTAGATTTTCTAGCTACATAGATATATATATTTCAGTTAGATAGGCATTATTCATATCTCTCTAGACTACAAAATAGGCTATTTAATGTTTTAGTACCTTAGGGTTTTTCATGACAGTGAGACACTCTACTCTTGGCAGCACATATCTACTTCAGGAAGAAGATGGGCATCACAGAGGATCCTTATGGAGTTTGATAGCCATTTGGGGAAGAAACTGCTCTTGCCTGGATTGTTGCATAAACTGTACACAGAAAACACTCAGAGAGAGGACTACTGAACTTGCCTAAAGGTGAGATGATCTTTTCGTGTTCCTGATTCAGGAAAGGGTCAGCAAAACATTCTCCAAGACAAGCAGATAGTGACTGCCTTTGAAATTTCCTGCTTCATGGAAATGTCTGCTGGAAACTATGGGCCTGTAGGCTGAGGATGGAAACACCAACGGTACAGAGGAACTTTGGGTGAATGTCCAGGCAGCGAGATGTCTCTGTCATTTCTAGAGTTTGAAAATGGCTTACTTTTTGTTTGCTTAGTTAATACTGTATTATTCTGGAGTCTCTGATGGAGTTGAAGAATAGATAGATAGTTATAATGTTCCATTGTTATGATAAAAGATAAAATAGATATAAATATTGTAACTGTAATTCTTGCTTGATAACTGTTTTGGTATATGTAATTTTGCTATGTTAAATTTAAAGATTATGTTCTTGTTTAAAAAAAAATAAAAGTAATGATGGAGTATAGGTCATTGGTTAATTAAATAAAGAAACTGTTTGGCCTGAAAGGTTAGAACATAGGTGGGTGGAATAAACATAAGAGAATGCTGGGAGGAAAAGGAATTGAGCTTAGAGATGCCATGCACCTCTCCCATGGGCAGAAATGGTAGCTCTGCACTCTGAGGCAGATGGCGATACAGCCAGCCACCAAGTCAGACATGCTAAATCTTTCCTTCTAAGCGCACCTCGTGCTGCAACATACATTATTAGACATGGGTTAAGAGGCTGAAAATAATGGGGCAGGCAGTGTTGAAATGAATAGTTTTGTGTTGTTATTTCGGAGCATAACCTTACAAGGCGGCCCAATGGGGATGCAGCCCTGCTGCTCAAATTTCTACAATCAAGGGGGAAATGGAAGAAGGGAAGAAAGAAGAGAGAGAGACAAGGAAGAATGGATGAATTCAATCATTCCTTGGAAAAATGAGTGAACCAATGAATGAGGAGACCTAGTAGGACAAAATGTGCTGCATTCCCTCAGAGAGTCAGGTCAAATTAAGGATTGACAAGGTTTTCCACTAAGGAGGAGGCTTATTCCATTTTACCTTCTTTGTGCTCCAGGCCCACAAACAAGAGTGATGATGAGGACAGGGAGAAGAAGAGGAGAGGGTGTACCAGAATTCCCTGGTATAATTTCTCACCCAAATTGTAGCCAAATCACCTGACCTGGGACAGCTGATCTACATGCTGGACCCTAACTCCCAGTTTGACAACTCTAACATTTTAACCAAGTTTGTGAAGATGAAGGAACCAAAAATAGCCCAGTTACAGGATGGCAGGTTCCTTCCAGAATGGGAGTCAGACATCAGTACCATACTGGTATTTGGCAGTTTGATGGGTGTGTGGGGTCTTTGCCAGACTCCACCTAGCATCATGGATTCCCTACTTTACTGATATTATGGAGTTCGGTGCATTCATCATATGTGTGCATGTCACACACTAGTGGGCATCATATGTACATGTTTCTCCTGTGTGTGGGTGAGTGTGTTCATGAGTTTTATAGCCCAAGTACTACAGAACATGATCAATGAAAGGGAACACTGTTTTCCAGATATGGCAGGGCAATTATTTAAATGAACTGACAAGGGTTGGATGGCAGGGATAAGACCTATGAGAGTTCAAGGCGTACCGAATCCAGGCATGACAAAGTAGGTGGCAGACAGAATTCTGGCAAAACTAAGTAGGTAGATTGATGTCCAACTTACTGGAGAAGAGCAAATGAGCGGAGACACTTTTCACTAAGCAACATGCTCTAGTGGAGATCAAACATCCTTTGACTTACAGCCAGTACGAATTAAACCATTCATCAAATGAAACCTAATTTTCTCTGATTTTGAGTATACATTTGTGTCCCTTCCTGATTAATCTACTCTTTTTCCTCTTAAGTCCCAATACATCACGCTGATATCGGTCACATCTTTCCATTTGACATGGTTTTCCCTCAAGCTTCATACCGCCCCGAGATCATACAACTTTTTGTCCCCTATCCACTGCTTCCTTGAAAGCCATCTTGTCCTTTACCACACCACGCATCCCCAGTCCTTTACTCTCCAAGGGGAAAAGACCATAAATCCTGCTTTGTTTGGAGGCATGTATTTCTGTGATGCCCCATCCACCAAACACAATCCATCATTGACCAAATAACACAACATGTTAACAAATTTTTATTCTTTGAGAAAGAATAATCAATTGGAAAAGATACCAGGATTCATAGAAGACCTGAGGTATCTCTGAAAAAACACATTCCCAAAGAGGGAATTAAGTCTCCCCCTCAAATTTGAGAATTTCACTTTAACAGATCTTCACCAAATCATAGACATAGATATGGAAGTCATTATCAAACTTGATGAAATACACAGAAGGTTTGTTGGGAACTTGGCAAATAATTTTACCTATCTCTTGGGTTCCATCTTTTTTGTTGTACTGCACTCTTTTGCCCTCCAAGGAATCCCTGCCTAATTCCAAAGTCACCTCTACTGGAGGACATTCAGGCGTGATGTGGAGGTTGCCTTCAATGGAATCATCATGATGGTTGTAAAGGTACAGGACCGGATCATTCTCGTTGACAATGTAGAAACAGGTCGTTCTGGTCTGCACCTCATCTGGGACCATGCCACTCCACTCTTCCTTAGAGCCTGGCATGATGTGGAGGTTGCCTTCCAGGTAGTCATCCAGGAGGTGGTAAATGGACAAGACCGGATCTTTCTTGTAGGTAATATAAAACCAGGTCTTCATGATTGGCACCTCTTCTAGGACCATCCCGTTCCAGTCATTCTTAGAGCCATTTGTGCCCATGAATGTATGTTTCACTGCTCTGCCAAATATGGTGTTTGAGAGATGAGTGTCTGTCACCTGAGGAAATGGCACATTGTTAGGCAGGATCTTCAGGTTTAAAATCCTTTCATCACTATGAAGCTCCAAGCCATAGACACAATCAATCCCATCATATTTCAACAAATAGAGAGAGGGATATGTTGGCAGTTGATCTAGAATGATGGCTTTCCAATGGGTGACTGGTTCATTGGCTTCCTTCCAGCCATGAGAAATTCTGCGGCCAACAATATTCTCCAGGGCATCAAAAGGCTTACTAAGTTTTTGCTTCTGGAGCGATGGCCCATTCTTCTTCTGGAGAGGTGGCATGCCACTCATACTAAGAGGCATCTTCATCATGGCGGGAGACATTCTGAGATAGGCCACAGCACTCCTGTTCCACTGTCTCTTGGCTCTGTTTCTGTGCTTGGGCTTCATAGCTGCCAATCTCTGCATAGGAAGAACTCTTCAGTTTAAATCAGACACAAAGTGGTTTCCTCCACCATAAGTGCCTGCAAGGATAAGAAGGTGAGGATGTGAGGTCAAGGCTCTTTTTAGGAATAACTTTGGAGCAGGTGAAAAAGGCAGGGCTGAATAGATTTGGATACCTAAATGGAATATGTTCTTAAGAAATTAATAGGAAAATTATCAAACTCTTGTCTACAGCTCAGTATATGTGTATCAGAGACATATTCCTGCTGCAAAATGCAATTGACCTCTACTGAGAAACCTACTTCCTGATTTACTATATCAATGAGAGAGGAAGCTATGCCTATACCTAAAGTGAGAAAGAAATATCTGAACAGATGGCAAAGAATTCAAAGAACAGCCACTCCTCTCCTTACCACTCAAGCTACTGGTTAGTTGGCTGATCTATAACCACCTGCCCAAGGTCATGGCACTCCAGTCCACTGGCTCTCTCTATTGTGTCTCCTGATCCAGATCCAGGTTGATTACATAAAGATATTCTGTATCTTCATTAGAGAAGTGAGTACTGTGAGTCAAACTGCCAAAAGAAAGAAACATTAATCTGTGCAACAGCACCTATTAGAAATAATTATCTTTTAAAACACATATGGACAAAGAGGATCTTTGCCATTTAAGTGGACTGAGGAATTGGACATTTTTAGCAAAGATAGAGTGGGGAGAATACCCGACATTAACCGTCCCCCAGCTATCAAATATAGGAGCTGTTAACGACATAAATTTTGGACCCAGAGCAGATTTGAAAGAACCCTTCTTTGACTACAGAGGTCCTAGTTGCTTCCTAAACATATTTATCAAAAGAAAATATCTTGGCTCTCTAGATTCTCACTTCTGGAAATTCGATTGAACAGTTGTGGAGCACAAGAGCTGAACTGACCTCCTCAGCCACCGTGAAGATAGTAAGCCCACCTTCACAGAAGACTAGTGCTTCATATGGAACAGAGTTGCCACCCCCAACCAAAGCTTTGTGACATCATCAAGGCTCTACTTATGTCATAAAACTCCTCCTAGCCAGGTTTCTTCCCTACTAACCCCCAGAAATATCCAGCATACAGGTCCTAAAATGCTGCTCATGTAGCCCCATGAAGACCCAAATAAAAACCCCAATCTTCTTCCCAATTACTTGAGTCATATTTTCCAAGTAACTCAACCCCTTTATGTGTTTTTTTTTTCTTCTGTAAAATAATTTTTGGTCTGAGTCAACAACTCACATGAATGTTTTTTTTTCCTAGCTCCAATGTTATCATTGGTTATTTTCTCTTGATTTTTCCATTACTTCATAATAATAATTATCAAACTTTCCACTTCTCTTCCTCCTCCCACATTCTTCTTGCTCCTCAAATAAACCTCTCCACTCAAACACCAGTCCAAATAGAGGGCAGGGTATTTGAGCTGTGGGAAGTCCAAGCCCACCCTTCATCCATCCAGATTTAGCAAGGTATGCATCCACAAAAAATATGATCACAAAAAGCCAGTGTATGATATGCAGACAATTGCAAGTGCCATTATCTTTGGCTTCTCTGTCTGCCCCAATAGTCAGCCACATTCACAGCTTCCAGTTTGATCCCATGTTCTTTCATTCCCAGGTCACTGGATTAGTTGAAATCCCCTTAGTTCAGGCACAGTGTCTCATAGTGTGGACCAAGCCCTTATATTCCTGACATCCTGGCTCTTTTTCTCCATCCATCTGCTCTTCCACTGGAGCTTGGAAGCTCCATCTAGTTTTCTGATTTTGACCCTGACTTGATCTCCATCATTTGCCAAACAAAAGTTCCATGGTGGTTTTCAAGATAGTCAGTCATCAGTCTGACTATGGGACAAGGCACACATAGTTCCTAGGGACATGTCACAGTGCGGTCAACTTCTCCTCCCTGCTTAAGTACCTAGAGAGGGTCACCCTATGGCCTTCTGAGAACCACTCGAGAGATATCGATCTTGACATCCCCAGAATGGCCCCATAAATTGAGATATCATCAGTGTATATGCATTAACTTGTGTGTGTTTGTGTGTGTATTTAAATCACAATAACAAATGGATTGTAATATTGAAGTTTCTTCTCATCTTGAGAAGAATATTTGCTACAGAAACACTCTCACAGTAATAGTGAGAGTGTAAACTATCTAAGAAAGGAGAAATAACTGGAGGAATCCCCCAGGAGTTAGGCTCAGTGTCCCAGGAATTACGCCCAAGGAAAGTCGATGAACTCAGTGATGGAAGATAAAACCCAGCCTAAATAAAACCCTAAATCATTTAGGTGGAACATGAGATACTCTTACAACAGTTACAAGAGGTCTAAAATGCCTGGACTGGAACCTAAGGGGAACACAATGACGTGGAGCTGAGAGTGCATGGCAAAACTGATTGGATCTGGCAAAAATTATGTAAGCATAACAAGGAAACCACCAGTGGGACAAAACCCTAAGAAATCTGTATGACAACATATCATGTTGAACATAATGAGATTTATAGACAAAGGAAAGATCTTAATTATGTCACTGTCACACAGGTGATGATGAACTAGTTCCATCGTAGAGTGACTACCTGCTGTGTTTAAGATAACCTGTCAATTCTGTCTAGTCGGTTACAAGGAAATTTGCATTAATTGCACAGATTAACTATCAGCATCATTTACTGCACAATCAAAGGCAAGGCAAAGAAATCATAGACATGTTGTTGAATGCTGATGATGTTATTGGGAGTTTTGATGGGTTTTTTTCTTAAAGGGAAATCATCGGTGACTCTTCCATGAAGCAGATCCTTTCTCTGTGATGTTTCCTGAATAGCCACTGAGATACCAGCCCATTGAGTTGTGGTCTTACTCTCTTTTAAAAAGCAACTTCTACCTTCAGCTTGATATCTTGCTTGAGCTTCCCTTCCGGCTACTAGGCTCCTTTTCTGATCCTGCAGAGGGCTTTCGTCAGGGATTGTGATCTCTAAGTTTTTCCCCTTTCAAGAACTAATCATTCTATTAATCACAATTCTAAACTGCTGTGGGAATTTGTTTGTGACTTATGCCTTCACATGTGATACAAGCGACCTGTGTGTATAGGGTCTTCTCTCTGTTCATGTGGTGAAGGTATGGCAACAGGAGTAGATGGCTGCTCATTCTCTGTAAGGAAATCAGTAAACAGTGGGCACCAAGTACAAGGATGTCCTGAAATATTAAGTCTTGTCCTTTCAAGGCCCCAAAGACTCCAGCTAGTTTCAGGGTCACAACAATCTCTAAAACCCACCGAGCATGAAGTATTCAGAACCAGAAGCCTGTGTGTGCCATATCACATATTCATCGTGAGTACACCAATCTGTTTTTTTTTTTAATTCTAAATTATTTTTTCCCATCAGAACGATCTATATTACCAATTAACCAAATTTGCTGCATCTTTGGTGTCCTAGAATTGCTTTAAATTGTTGCTGACAGTCTTACAAACCTTCCTGTGCTGTTATGAGACCTTAAGGGGACAGCACTTATTTCAGAAATCAAAGGCAGATGGGTTCAATCCTATGGTTAGCTGTTAGCTAGACACTGGAAGGATGGATTTGACTAAGAAAGGGAGACAGCATACATGGAGGCAGGTAACCTTTCCTTTGCAAAATGACCCATTTTGAGGCCTTACTTCAGGCTCTTCTCTTCTCCTAATCTTGGTTTTTTTATTAGTTTAGGAGAAGAATTAAAACTCCATTTACAGTATCTGTGAACCTGAATGAGTTAAGAATGTGTGACCAACTGGATGTCTGCCTGTCTGTTAACAGGGCCAGAGTTCAGGGGCATCTGATGCATAGCACAGGAATGTCAGCCATCAATCTCTGGTCCACCTAACTCTACAGCATTAGAGTTGTCATGGTTGCTCATCTGATCTTCCTCATATGACCTCCATCCACAGAGATGTCTGAAAAATTCTCCCCTGAGAGTGCAAGTTCTTTACAAATGAAAGATTATACAACAGAAGACACATGGGAGATTTATATGGGCAAGCTGTTGAAATGATAAAGTGACAGAAGAAGTTTATTGATTAATTAAAGAACGTATCCGCTTCAGCTGATAGGTTAGAACATAGGTAGGTGGAGTAAACAAAATAGAATGCCGGGAGGAAGAGGTAGTGAACTCAGAGAAGCCATGCTCCCCTCTCCCTGGCAGATGCCATAGCTCTGATCTCTGAGGCAGATGTCGATGCAGCCAGCCACCATGTCAGACATGCTGAATTTTTCCTGGTAAGTGCAACTCGTTATACTACACTGATTATTAGAAATGGGTTAAAATGCTGAATCTAATGGGCCAGCAGTGTTTAAAAGAATACAGTTTTTGTGTATTTATTTCAGGCATAACCTTCATGCGGCCGTGGTGCTGGGGACACAGCCTCGCTGCTCAAATAACTACAGAATGATCTTGCAGCCTTGTGAACAACTGAATCCACTGAAAGCCTGAGAAAGCTTGGGAAAGAGTAAAGCATGTTTTCTTGGTAGCAGCGATTTCTCAGTCTGCTCTGCTTGCTAGAAGAAAGCAAGGGCTCTCATCTAAAAGAGCCTTGCTGACTCAGCTTCAGCTGCAAAACCCTGCAGCCCTTAAGAGGTCCTGCCACAAAACATTTAACTGGTGTTGATAAAAGCCAACTGAATGCTTGCATGTTTTCAGCAGTAGCAGGAAAACAAACTGTTGTTTTAAAATGCCGGCTTTCTGGGCCATCCTGCCTGGGCAAACTCTGACTGTTTGAGGAAGGAGGGCCAGCTACAGAAAGAGGGCTTGAGTGTTGTCTGTTGCAGCCTCTTTGATGGCAAGGACCTTGAAACACTGTAGACTTGTGGCACTGAATGCGGCTCTGTTCGGTACCTCAGCCACAAGGTTGGAATGGCAGAAAGCTAAGGAATGGGCTACATCTGGCCAGCAAAGCCACGGCTTTAGTCCTACTGAGATTGCTTGGTAAATGAAAGACTCATGTGGTCAGAAAAACAGAGAGAGAAATAGACTAAAGAGAGATTCAAAGACAAAGAAAATTTTTAAATGATTTACAGTGTGTTAAAAATATGTGCAGGCTAAAATTTGAAGTTCTTAAAGGTAAAAAAAGGAAGAGAGTTGTTGGGTGTGGTAGTACACACCTGTCAACCCAACACATGGGAGGCAGAGGGAGATTGACCTCTGTACCTTCAAGGTGAGGTAGCACACGCCTTTAATCCCAGTGCCTTGAAGGCAGAGACAAACAGATCTTTGTGAGTTCAATGTGTAGTATCATACACCTTTAATCCCAATGCCTGAAAGGCAGAGAGAGGCAGATCTCTGAGACTTCAAGGACAGACAGGTATACAGAGTTATTCCAGGTCAAAGATACAGAGAACCTGTCTCAAAAGGCAAAAAAATAAAAAGGAAAATAATCAAAATAGAGGTTAAATTGAAGCGCACAAAGATGGAAAATTCACAGCGAATTTTGATAATGTATGCTATTATGCTCTTTTTGAATCATTTGAATTTTGAGGCAGTAGCAATAGCTGCTAAAAGATGTTTCTTTATAAAAGCTGCTGAAATAATCCAACATAGATATTTTGAAAATGCCTTGTCAATGAAAATTGGATCTAAGGACATGATGCTTTGGAAAGGAGTTTCTATTTTGTTTTCACAGAGGGTGATAGTCTGTGGATGCCTCTATCCCAATATGGTAGGATGGACCACGCCCTACTTAAAGGTTGCAGTGAACACCTTTAAAAAATTGCTTCGCTCAACTGCCAACTGAGATAAATCAATAATGATGCCACCATTCAGCAGGAAGCATTTTGGAGAGAAAATAACTGCACCCACGTTCCCAAATATGGCTTATAAACGTTCTTTTACATTTAAAGTGGGATGTGATATAGATATGAATATTTGCATTAGTATAGATTTTGCTTTACTGATAGAGATTTTAGGTCAATTTTGTTATATGTATGTGCATTTTTGATCTTAATTAAGGCATTGTGATTGTGTAGTTCATTTAAAAATATAATGTATATAGGTTATTAATGGATAATCATTAATAATAGTCAAGTTTGTAGTCATGTTAGTTAGATTTTCTAGCTACATAGATATATATATGTATATATATATATATATATATATATTTCAGTTAGATAGGCATTATTCATATTTCTCTAGACTACAAAATAGGCTATTTAATGTTTTAGTACCTTAGGGTTTTTCATGACAGTGAGACACTCTACTCTTGGCAGCACATATCTACTTCAGGAAGAAGATGGGCATCAAAGAGGATCCTTATGGAGTTTGATAGCCATTTAGGGAAGAAACTGCTCTTGCCTGGATTGTTGCATAAACTGTACACAAAAAACACTCAGAGAGAGGACTACTGAACTTGCCTAAAGGTGAGATGATCTTTTCGTGTTCCTGATTCAGGAAAGGGTCAGCAAAACATTCTTCAAGACAAGCAGATAGTGACTGCCTTTGAAATTTCCTGCTTCATGGAAATGTCTGCTGGAAACTATGGGCCTGTAGGCTGAGGATGGAAACACCAACGGTACAGAGGAACTTTGTGTGACTGTCCAGGCAGCGAGATGTCTCTGTCATTTCTAGAGTTTGAAAATGGCTTACTTTTTGTTTGCTTAGGTAATACTGTATTATTCTGGAGTCTCTGATGGAGTTGAAGAATAAATAGTTATAGTTTTCCATTGTTATGATAAAAGATAAAATAGATATAAATATTGTAACTGTAATTCTTGCTTGATAACTGTTTTGTTATATGTAATTTTGCTATGTGAAAGTTAAAGATTCCGTTCTTGTTTAAACAGAAATAGGAGTAATGATGGAGTATAGGTCATTGGTTAATTAAATAAAGAAACTGTTTGGCCTGAAAGGTTAGAACATAGGTGGGTCGAATAAACATAAGAGAATGCTGGGAGGAATAGGAATTGAGCTTAGAGATGCCATGCACCTCTCCCATGGGCAGAAATGGTAGCTCTGCACTCTGAGGCAGATGGCGATACAGCCAGCCACCAGGTCAGACATGCTAAATCTTTCCTTCTAAGCGCACCTCGTGCTGCAACATACATTATTAGACATGGGTTAAGAGGCTGAAAATAATGGGGCAGGCAGTGTTGAAATGAATAGTTTTGTGTTGTTATTTCGGAGCATAACCTTACAAGGCGGCCCCATGGGGATGCAGCCCTGCTGCTCAAATTTCTACAATCAAGGGGGAAATGGAAGAAGGGAAGAAAGAAGAGAGAGAGACAAGGAAGAATGGATGAATTCAATCATTCCTTGGAAAAATGAGTGAACCAATGAATGAGGAGACCTAGTAGGAAAAAATGTGCTGCATTCCCTCAGAGAGTCAGGTCAAATTAAGGATTGACAAGGTTTTCCACTAAGGAGGAGGCTTATTCCATTTTACCTTCTTTGTGCTCCAGGCCCACCCACAAGAATGATGATGAGGACAGGGAGAAGAAGAGGAGAGGGTGTACCAGAATTCCCTGGTACAATTTCTCACCCAAATTGTAGCCAAATCACCTGACCTGGGACAGCTGATCTACATGCTGGACCCTAACTCCCAGTTTGACAACTCTCACATTTTAACCAAGTTTGTGAAGATGAAGGAACCAAAAATAGCCCAGTTACAGGATGGCAGGTTCCTTCCAGGATGGGAGTCAGACATCAGTACCATACTGGTATTTGGCGGTTTGATGGGTGTGTGGGGTCTTTGCCAGACTCCACCTAGCATCATGGATTCCCTACTTTACTGATATTATGGAGTTCGGTGCATTCATCATATGTGTGCATGTCACACACTAGTGGGCATCATATGTACATGTTTATCCTGTGTGTGGGTGAGTGTGTTCATGAGTTTTATAGCCCAAGTACTACAGAACATGATCAATGAAAGGGAACACTGTTTTCCACATATGGCAGGGCAATTATTTAAATGAACTGACAAGGGTTGGATGGCATGGATAAGACCTATGAGAGTTCAAGGCATACCGAATCCAGGCATGACAAAGTAGGTGGCAGACAGAATTCTGGCAAAACTAAGTAGGTAGCTTGATGTCCAACTTACTGGAGAAGAGCAACTGAGCGGAGACACTTTTCACTAAGCAACATGCTCTAGTGGAGATCAAACATCCTTTGACTTACAGCCAGTACGAATTAAACCATTCATCAAATGAAACCTAATTTTCTCTGATTTTGAGTATACATTTGTGTCCCTTCCTGATTAATCTACTCTTTATCCTCTTAAGTCCCAATACCTCACGCTGATAGCGGTCACATCTTTCCATTTGACATGGTTTTCCCTCAAGCTTCATACCGCCCCGAGATCATACAACTTTTTGTCCCCTCTCCACTGCTTCCTTGACAGCCATCTTGTCCTTTACCACACCACGCATCCCCAGTCCTTTACTCTCCAAGGGGAAAAGACCATAAATCCTGCTTTGTTTTGAGGCATGTATTTCTGTGATGCCCCATCCACCAAACACAATCCATCATTGACCAAATAACACAACATGTTAACAAATTTTTATTCTTTGACAAAGAATAATCCATTGGAAAAGATACCAGGATTCATAGAAGACCTGAGGTATCTCTGAAAAAACACATTCCCAAAGAGAGCATTAAGTCTGCCCCTCAAAATTTGAGAATTTCACTTTAACAGATCTTCACCAAATCATAGACATAGATATGGAAGTCATTATCAAACTTGATGAAATACACAGAAGGTTTGTTGGGAACTTGGCAAATAATTTTACCTATCTCTTGGGTTCCATCTTTTTTGTTGTACTGCACTCTTTTGCCCTCCAAGGAATCCCTGCCTAATTCCAAAGTCACCTCTACTGGAGGACATTCAGGCGTGATGTGGAGGTTGCCTTCAATGGAATCATCATGACGGTGGTAAAGGTACAGGACTGGATCATTCTCGTTGACAATGTAGAAACAGGTCGTTATGGTCTGCACCTCATCTGGGACCACGCCACTCCACTCTTCCTTAGAGCCTGGCATGATGTGGAGGTTGCCTTCCAGGTAGTCATCCAGGAGGTGGTAAATGTACAAGACGGGATCTTTCTTGTAGGTAATATAAAACCAGGTCTTCATGATTGGCACCTCTTCTAGGACCATCCCGTTCCAGTCATTCTTAGAGCCATTTGTGCCGATGAATGTATGTTTCACTGCTCTGCCAACTATGGTGTTTGAGAGATGAGTGTCTGTCACCTGAGGAAATGGCACATTATTAGGCAGGATCTTCAGGTTTAAAATCCTTTCATCACTATGAAGCTCCAAGCCATAGACACAATCAATCCCATCATATTTCAACAAATAGAGAGAGGGATATGTTGGCAGTTGATCTAGAATGATGGCTTTCCAATGGGTGACTGGTTCATTGGCTTCCTTCCAGCCATGAGAAATTCTGCGGCCAACAATATTCTCCAGGGCATCAAAAGGCTTACTAAGTTTTTGCTTCTGGAGTGATGGCCCATTCTTCTTCTGGAGAGGTGGCATGCAACTCATACTAAGACACATCTTCATCATGGCGGGAGACTTTCGGAGATAGGCCACAGCACTCCTGTTCCACTGTCTCTTGGCTCTGTTTCTGTGCTTGGGTTTCATAGCTGCCAACCTCTGCATAGGAAGAACTCTTCAGTTTAAAACAGACACAAAGTGGTTTCCTCCACCATAAGTGCCTGCAAGGATAAGAAGGTGAGGATGTGAGGTCAAGGCTCTTTTTAGGAATAACTTTGGAGCAGGTGAAAAGGACAGGGCTGAATAGATTTGCATACCTAAATGGAATATGTTCTTAAGAAATTAATAGGAAAATTATCAAACTCTTGTCTACAGCTCAGTATATGTGTATCAGAGACATATTCCTGCTGCAAAATGCAATTGACCTCTACTGAGAAACCTACTTCCTGACTTACTATATCAATGAGAGAGGAAGCTATGCCTATACCTAAAGTGAGAAAGAAATATCTGAACAGATGGCAAAGAATTCAAAGAACAGCCACTCCCCTCCTTACCACTCAAGCTACTGGTTAGTTGGCTGATCTATAACCACCTGCCCAAGGTCATGGCACTCCAGTCCACTGGCTCTCTCTATTGTGTCTCCTGATCCAGATCCAGGTTGATTACATAAAGATATTCTGTATCTTCATTAGAGAAGTGAGTACTGTGAGTCAAACTGCCAAAAGAAAGAAACATTAATCTGTGCAACAGCACCTATTAGAAATAATTATCTTTTAAAACACATATGGACAAAGAGGATCTTTGCCATTTAAGTGGACTGAGGAATTGGACATTTTTAGCAAAGATAGAGTGGGGAGAATACCTGACATTAACCGTCCCCCAGCTATCAAATATAGGAGCTGTTAACGACATAAATTTTGGACCCAGAGCAGATTTGAAAGAAACCTTTCTTTGACTACAGATGTCCTAGTTGCTTCCTAAACATATTTACCAAAAGAAAATATCTTGGCTCTCTAGATTCCAACTTCTGGAAATTCGGTTGAACAGTTGTGGAGCCCAAGAGCTGAACTGACCTCCTCACCCACCGTGAAGATAGTAAGCCCACCTTCACAGAAGACCAGTGCTTCATGTGGAACAGAGTTGCCACCCCCAACCAAAGCTTTGTGACATCATCAAGGCTCTACTTATGTCATAAAACTCCTCCTAGCCAGGTTTCTTCCCTACTAACCCCCAGAAATATCCAGCATACAGGTCCTAAAATGCTGCTCATACAGCCCCATGAAGACCCAAAATAAAAACCCCAATCTTCTTCCCAATTACTTGAGACATATTTTCCAAGTAACACAACCCCTTTATGTGTTTTTTTTTTTTTCTGTAAAATAACTTTTGGTCTGAATCAACAACTCACATGAATGTTTTTTTTTCCTATCTCCAATGTCCTCATTGGTTATTTCCTATTGATTTTTCCATTACTTCATAATAATAATTATCAAACGTTCCACTTCTCTTCCTCCTCCCACATTCTTCTTGCTCTGCAAATAAACCTCTCCACTCAAACACCAGTCCAAATAGAGGGCAGGGTACTTTGAGCTGTGGGAAGTCCAAGCCCACCCTTCATCCATCCAGATTTAGCAAGGTATGCATCCACAAAAAATATGATCACAAAAAGCCAGTGTATGATATGCAGACAATTGCAAGTGCCATTATCTTTGGCTTCTCCGTCTGCCCCAATTGTCAGCCACATTCAGAGGTTCCAGTTTGATCCCAAGTTCTTTCATTCCCAGGTCACTGGATTAGTTGAAATCCCCTTAGTTCAGGCACAGTGTCTCATAGTGTGGACAAAGCCCTTATATTCCTGACATCCTTGCTCTTTTTCTCCATCCATCTGCTCTTCCACTGGAGCTTGGAAGCTCCATCTAGTTTTCTGATTTTGACCCTGACTTGATCTCCATCATTTGCCAAACAAAAGTTCCATGGTGGTTTTCAAGATAGTCAGTCATCAGTCTGACTATGGGACAAGGCACACATAGTTCCTAGGGACATGTCACAGTGCGGTCAACTTCTCCTCCCTGCTTAAGTACCTAGAGAGGGTCACCCTATGGCCTTCTGAGAACCACTCGAGAGATATCGATCTTGACATCCCCAGAATGGCCCCATAAATTGAGATATCATCAGTGTATGTGCATTAACTTGTGTTTGTTTGTGTGTGTATTTAAATCACAATAACAAATGGATTGTAATATTGAAGTTTCTTCTCATCTTGAGAAGAATATTTGCTACAGAAACACTCTCACAGTAATAGTGAGAGTGTAAACTATCTAAGAAAGGAGAAATAACTGGAGGAATCCCCCAGGAGTTAGGCTCAGTGTCCCAGGAATTACGCCCAAGGAAAGTCAATGAACTCAGTGATTGAAGATAAATCCCAGCCTAAATAAAACCCTAAATCATTTAGGTGGAACATGAGATACTCTTACAACAGTTACAAGAGGTCTAAAATGCCTGGACTGGAACATAAGGGGAACACAATGACGTGGAGCTGAGAGTGCATGGCAAAACTGATTGGATCTGGCAAAAATTATGTAAGCATACCAAGGAAACCACCAGTGGGACAAAACCCTAAGAAATCTGTATGACAACATATCATGTACCATAATGAGATTTATAGACAAAGGAAAGTTCTTAATTATGTCACTGTCACACAGGTGATGATGAACCAGTTCCATCGTAGAGTGACTCCCTGCTGTGTTTAAGATAACCTGTCAATTCTGTCTAGTCAGTTACAAGGAAATTTGCATTAATTGCACAGATTAACTATCAGCATCATTTACTGCACAATCAAAGGCAAGGCAAAGAAATCATAGACATGTTGTTGAATGCTGATGATGTTATTGGGAGTTTTGATGGGTTTTTTTCTTAAAGGGTGACTCTCATCGGTGACTCTCATGCATGAAGCAGATCCTTTCTCTGTGATGTTTCCTGAATAGCCACTGAGATACCAGCCCATTGAGTTGTGGTCTCTCTCTCTTTTACAAAGCAACTTCTACCTTCAGCTTGATCTCTTGCTTGAGCTTCCCTTCCGGCTACTAGGCTCCTTTTCTGATCCTGCAGAGGGCTTTTGTAAGGGATTGTAATCTCTAAGTTTTTCCCCTTTCAAGAACTAATCATTCTATTAATCACAATTCTAAACTGCTGTGGGAGTTTGTTTGTGACTTATGCCTTCACATGTGATACAAGCGACCTGTGTGTATAGGGTCTTCTCTCTGTTCATGTGGGGAAGGCATGGCAGCAGGAGTAGATGGCTGCTCATTCTCTGTAAGGAAATCAGTAAACAGTGGGCACCAAGTACAAGGATGTCCTGAAATATTAAGTCTTGTCCTTTCAAGGCCCCAAAGCCTCCAGCTAGGTTCAGGGTCACGACAATCTCCAAAACCCACCGAGCATGAAGTATTCGAAACCAGAAGTCTGTGTGTGCCATATCACATAAATTCATCGTGAGTACACCAATCTGTTTTTTTTTTAATTCTAAATAATTTTGTCCCATCAGAACGATCTCTATTACCAATTAACCAAATTTGCTGCATCTTTGGTGTCCTAGAATTGCTTTAAATTGTTGCTGGGACAGTCTTACAAACCTTCCTGTGCTGTTATGAGACCTTAAGGGGACAGCACTTATTTCAGAAATCAAAGGCAGTTGGGTTCAATCCTATGGTTAGCTGTGAGCTAGACACTGGAAGGATGGATTTGACTAAGAAAGGGAGACAGCATACATGGAGGCAGGTAATCTTTCCTTTGCAAAATGACCCATTTTGAGGCCTTACTTCAGGCTCTTCTCTTCTCCTAATCTTTGTTTCTTTATTAGTTTAGGAGAAGAATTAAAACTCCATTTACAGTATCTGTGAACCTGAATGAGTTAAGTATGTGTGACCAACTGGATGTCTGCCTGTCTGTCAACAGGGCCAGAGTTCAGGGGCATCTGATGCATAGCACAGGAATGTCAGCCATCAATCTCTGGTCCACCTAACTCTACAGCATTAGAGTTGTCATGGTTGCTCATCTGATCTTCCTCATATGATCTCCATCCACAGAGATGTCAGAAAAATCCTCCCCTGAGAGTGCAAGTTCTTTACAAATGAAAGATTATACAAAAGAAGACACATGGGAGATTTATATGGGCAAGTTGTTGAAAGGATAAAGTGACAGAAGAAGTTTATTGATTAATTAAAGAAAGAATCAGCTTCAGCTGATAGGTTAGAACATAGGTAGGTGGAGTAAACAAAATAGAATGCCGGGAGGAAGAGGTAGTGAGCTCAGAGAAGCCATGCTCCCCTCTCCCCGGCAGATGCCATAGCTCTGCTCTCTGAGGCAGATGTCGATGCAGCCAGCCACCATGTCAGACATGCTGAATTTTTCCTGGTAAGTGCACCTCGTTATACTACACTGATTATTAGAAATGGGTTAAAATGCTGAATCTAATGGGCCAGCAGTGTTTAAAAGAATACAGTTTTTGTGTATTTATTTCAGGCATAACTTTCATGCGGCCGTGGTGCTGGGGACACAGCCTCGCTGCTCAAATAACTACAGAATGGCTTGCAGCCTTGTGGACAACTGAATCCACTGAAAGCCTGAGAAACCTTGAGAAAGAGTAAAGCATGTTTTCTTGGTAGCAGGGATTTCTCGGTCTGCTCTGCTTGCTAGAAGAAAGCAAAGGCTCTCATCTACAAGAGGCTTGCTGACTCAGCTTCAGCTGCAAAACCCTGCAGCCCTTAAGAGGTCCTGCCACAAAACATTTAAATGGTGTTGATAAAAGCCAACTGAATGCTTGTATGTTTTCAGCAGTAGCAGGAAAAAAAACTGTGTTGTTTTAAAATGCCGGCTTTCTGGGCCATCCTGCCTGGGCAAACTCTGACTGTTTGAGGAAGGAGGGCCAGCTACAGAAAGAGGGCTTGAGTGTTGTCTGTTGCAGCCTCTTTGATGGCAAGGACCTTGAAACACTGTAGACTTGTGGCACTGAATGCGGCTCTGTTCGGTACCTCAGCCACAAGGTTGGAATGGCAGAAAGCTAAGGAATGGGCTACATCTGGCCAGCAAAGCCACGGCTTTAGTCCTACTGAGATTGCTTGGTAAATGAAAGACTCATGTGGTCAGAAAAACAGAGAGAGAAATAGAGTAAAGAGAGATTCAAAGACAAAGAAAATTTTTAAATGATTTACAGTGTGTTAAAAATATGTGCAGGGTAAAATTTGAAGTTCTTAAAGTTAAAAAAAGGAAGAGAGTTGTTGGGTGTGGTAGTACACACCTGTCAACCCAACACATGGGAGGCAGAGGGAGATTGACCTCTGTACCTTCAAGGTGAGGTAGCACACGCCTTTAATCCCAGTGCCTTGAAGGCAGAGACAAACAGATCTTTGTGAGTTCAAAGTGTAGTAGCATACACCTTTAATCCCAATGCCTGAAAGGCAGAGAGAGGCAGATCTCTGAGACTTCAAGGACAGACAGGTATACAGAGTTATTCCAGGTCAAAGATACAGAAAACCTGTCTCAAAAGGCAAAAAATAAAAAGGAAAAATAAATAAAATAGAGGTTAAATTGAAGCGCACAAAGATGGAAAATTCACAGCGAATTTTGATATTGTATGCTATTATGCTCTTTTTGAATCATTTGAATTTTGAGGCAGTAGCAATAGCTGCTAAAAGATGTTTCTTTATAAAAGCTGCTGAAATAATCCAACATAGATATTTTGAAAATGCCTTGACTTTGAAATTTGGATCTAAGGACATGATGCTTTGGAAAGGAGTTTCTATTTTGTTTTCACAGAGGGTGATAGTCTGTGGATGCCTCTATCCTAATATGGTAGGATGGACCATGCCCTACTTAAAGGTTGCTGTGAACACCTTTAAAAAATTGCTTCGCTCAACTGCCAACTGAGATAAATCAATAATGATGCCACCATTCAGGAGGAAGCATTTTGGAGAGAAAATAACTGCACCCACGTTCCCAAATATGGCTTATAAACGTTCTTTTACATTTAAAGACGGATGTGATATAGATATGAATATTTGCATTAGTATAGATTTTGCTTTACTGATAGAGATTTTAGGTCAATTTTGTTACATGTATATGCATTTTTGATCTTAATTAAGGTATTGTGATTGTGTAGTTCATTAAAAAAATATAATGTATATAAGTTATTAATGGATAATCATTAATAATAGTCCAGTTTGTAGTCATGTTAGTTAGATTTTCTAGCTACATATATATATATATATATATATATATATATATATATATATATATATATATATATTTCAGTTAGATAGGCATTATTCATATCTCTCTAGACTACAAAATAGGGTATTAAATGTTTTAGTACCTTAGGGTTTTTCATGACAGTGAGACACTCTACTCTTGGCAGCACATATCTACTTCAGGAAGAAGATGGGCATCACAGAGGATCCTTATGGAGTTTGATAGCCATTTGGGGAAGAAACTGCTCTTGCCTGAATTGTTGCATAAACTGTACACAGAAAAAACTCAGAGAGAGGACTACTGAACTTGCCTAAAGGCGAGATGATCTTTTCATGTTCCTGATTCAGGAAAGTGTCAGCAAAACATTCTTCAAGACAAGCAGATAGTGACTGCCTTTGAAATTTCCTGCTTCATGGAAATGTCTGCTGGAAACTATGGGCCTGTAGGCTGAGGATGGAAACACCAACGGTACAGAGGAACTTTGTGTGACTGTCCAGGCAGCGAGATGTCTCTGTCATTTCTAGAGTTTGAAAATGGCTTACTTTTTGTTTGCTTAGGTAATAATGTATTATTCTGGAGTCTCTGATGGAGTTGAAGAATAGATAGATAGTTATAGTTTTCCATTGTTATGATAAAAGATAAAATAGATATAAATATTGTAACTGTAATTCTTGCTTGATAACTGTTTTGTTATATGTAATTTTGCCATGTTAAAGTTAAAGATTCTGTTCTTGTTTAAACAGAAATAGGAGTAATGATGGAGTATAGGTCATTGGTTAATTAAATAAAGAAACTGTTTGGCCTGAAAGGTTAGAACATAGGTGAGTGGAATAAACATAAGAGAATGCTGGGAGGAATAGGAATTGCGCTTAGAGATGCCATGCACTTCTCCCATGGGCAGAAATGGTAGCTCTGCACTCTGAGGCAGATGGCGATACAGCCAGCCACCAGGTCAGACATGCTAAATCTTTCCTTCTAAGCGCACCTCGTGCTGCAACATACATTATTAGACATGGGTTAAGAGGCTGAAAATAATGGGGCAGGCAGTGTTGAAATGAATAGTTTTGTGTTGTTATTTCGTAACATATCCTTACAAGGCGGCCCCATGGGGATGCAGCCCTGCGCTCAAATTTCTATAATCAAGGGGGACATGGAAGAAGGGAAGAAAGAAGAGAGAGAGACAAGGAAGAATGGATGAATTCAATCATTCCTTGGAAAAATGAGTGAACCAATGAATGAGGAGACCTAGTAGGAAAAAATGTGCTGCATTCCCTCAGAGAGTCAGGTCAAATTAAGGATTGACAAGGTTTTCCACTAAGGAGGAGGCTTATTCTATTTTACCTTCTTTGTGCTCCAGGCCCACCCACAAGAATGATGATGAGGACAGGGAGAAGAAGAGGAGAGGGTGTGCCAGAATTCCCTGGTACAGTTTCTCACCCAAATTGTAGCCAAATCACCTGACCTGGGACAGCTGATCTACATGCTGGACCCTAACTCCCAGTTTGACAACTCTAACATTTTAACCAAGTTTGTGAAGATGAAGGAACCAAAAATAGACCAGTTACAGGATGGCAGGTTCCTTCCAGAATGGGAGTCAGACATCAGTACCATACTGGTATTTGGTGGTTTGATGGGTGTGTGGGGTCTTTGCCAGACTCCACCTAACATCATGGATTCCCTACTTTACTGATATTATGGAGTTCGGTGCATTCATCATATATGTGCATGTCACACACTAGTGGGCATCATATGTACATGCTTATCCTGTGTGTGGGTGAGTGTGTTCATGAGTTTTATAGCCCAAGTACTATAGAACATGATCAATGAAAGGGAACACTGTTTTCCAGATATGGCAGGACAATTATTTAAATGAACTGACAAGGGTTAAATGGCATGGATAAGACCTATGAGAGTTCAAGGCATACCGAATCCAGGCATGACAAAGTAGGTGGCAGACAGAATTCTGGCAAAACTAAGTAGGTAGCTTGATGTCCAACTTACTGGAGAAGAGCAACTGAGCGGAGACACTTTTCACTAAGCAACATGCTCTAGTGGAGATCAAACATCCTTTGACTTACAGCCAGTACGAATTAAACCATTCATCAAATGAAACCTATTTTTCTCTGATTTTGAGTATACATTTGTGTCCCTTCCTGATTAATCTACTCTTTATCCTCTTAAGTCCCAATACCTCACGCTGATATCGGTCACATCTTTCCATTTGACATGGTTTTCCCTCAAGCTTCATACCGCCCCGAGATCATACAACTTTTTGTCCCTTCTCCACTGCTTCCTTGACATCCATCTTGTCCTTTACCACACCACGCATCCCCAGTCCTTTACTCTCCAAGGGGAAAAGACCATAAATCCTGCTTTGTTTTGAGGCATGTATTTCTGTGATGCCCCATCCACCAAACACAATCCATCATTGATCAAATAACACAACATGTTAACAAATTTTTATTCTTTGAGAAAGAATAATCCATTGGAGAAGATACCAGGATTCATAGAAGACCTGAGGTATCTCTGAAAAAACACATTCCCAAAGAGAGAATTAAGTCTGCCCCTCAAAATTTGAGAATTTTACTTTAACAGATCTTCACCAAATCATAGACATAGATATGGAAGTCATTATCAAACTTGATGAAATACACAGTAGGTTTGTTGGGAACTTGGCAAATAATTTTACCTATCTCTTGGGTTCCATCTTTTTTGTTGTACTGCACTCTTTTGCCCTGCAAGGAATCCCTGCCTAATTCCAAAGTCACCTCTACTGGAGGACATTCAGGCGTGATGTGGAGGTTGCCTTCAATGGAATCATCATGATGGTTGTAAAGGTACAGGACCGGATCATTCTCGTTGACAATGTAGAAACAGGTCGTTATGGTCTGCACCTCATCTGGTACCACGCCACTCCACTCTTCCTTAGAGCCTGGCATGATGTGGAGGTTGCCTTCCAGGTAGTCATCCAGGAGGTGGTAAATGTACAAGACGGGATCTTTCTTGTAGGTAATATAAAACCAGGTCTTCATGATTGGCACCTCTTCTAGGACCATCTCGTTCCAGTCATTCTTAGAGCCATTTGTGCCCATGAATGTATGTTTCACTGCTCTGCCAACTATGGTGTTTGAGAGATGAGTGTCTGTCACCTGAGGAAATGGCACATTATTAGGCAGGATCTTCAGGTTTAAAATCCTTTCATCACTATGAAGCTCCAAGCCATAGACACAATCAATCCCATCATATTTCAACAAATAGAGAGAGGGATATGTTGGCAGTTGATCTAGAATGATGGCTTTCCAATGGGTGACTGGTTCATTGGCTTCCTTCCAGCCATGAGAAATTCTGCGGCCAACAATATTCTCCAGGGCCTCAAAAGGCTTACTAAGTTTTTGCTTCTGGAGCAATGGCCCATTCTTCTTCTGGAGAGGTGGCATGCAACTCATACTAAGAGGCATCTTCATCATGGCGGGAGACTTTCTGAGATAGGCCACAGCACTCCTGTTCCACTGTCTCTTGGCTCTGTTTCTGTGCTTGGGCTTCATAGCTGCCAATCTCTGCATAGGAAGAACTCTTCAGTTTAAATCAGACACAAAGTGGTTTCCTCCACCATAATTGCCTGCAAGGATAAGAAGGTGAGCATGTGAGGTCAAGGCTCTTTTTAGGAATAACTTTGGAGCAGGTGAAAAAGGCAGGGCTGAATAGATTTGGATACCTAAATGGAATATGTTCTTAAGAAATTAATAAGAAAATTATCAAACTCTTGTCTACAGCTCAGTATATGTGTATCAGAGACATATTCCTGCTGCAAAATGCAATTGACCTCTACTGAGAAACCTACTTCCTGACTTACTATATCAATGAGAGAGGAAGCTATGCCTATACCTAAAGTGAGAAAGAAATATCTGAACAGATGGCAAAGAATTCAAAGAACAGCCACTCCTCTCCTTACCACTCAAGCTACTGGTTAGTTGGCTGATCTATAACCACCTGCCCAAGGTCATGGCACTCCAGTCCACTGGCTCTCTCTATTGTGTCTCCTGATCCAGATCCAGGTTGATTACATAAAGATATTCTGTATCTTCATTAGAGAAGTGAGTACTGTGAGTCAAACTGCCAAAAGAAAGAAACCTTAATCTGTGCAACAGCACCTATTAGAAATAATTATCTTTTAAAACACATATGGACAAAGAGGATCTTTGCCATTTAAGTGGACTGAGGAATTGGACATTTTTAGCAAAGACAGAGTGGGGAGAATACCCGACATTAACCGTCCCCCAGCTATCAAATATAAGAGCTGTTAACGACATAAATTTTGGACCCAGAGCAGATATGAAAGAAACCTTTCTTTGACTACAGAGGTCCTAGTTGCTTCCTAAACATATTTACCAAAAGAAAATATCTTGGCTCTCTAGATTCCAACTTCTGGAAATTCGGTTGAACAGTTGTGGAGCCCAAGAGCTGAAATGACCTCCTCAGCCACCGTGAAGATAGTAATCCCACCTTCACAGAAGACTAGTGCTTCATGTGGAACAGAGTTGCCACCCCCAACCAAAGCTTTGTGACATCATCAAGGCTCTACTTATGTCATAAAACTCCTCCTAGCCAGGTTTCTTCCCTACTAACCCCCAGAAATATCCAGCATACAGGTCCTAAAATGCTGCTCATACAGCCCCATGAAGACCCAAAATAAAAACCTCAATCTTCTTCCCAATTACTTGAGTCATATTTTCCAAGTAACTCAACGCCTATATGTGTTTTTTTTTCTGTAAAATAATTTTTGGTCTGAGTCAACAACTCACATGAATGTTTTTTCTTCCCAGCTCCAATGTCCTCATTGGTTTTTTTCTATTGATTTTTCCATTACTTCATAATGATAATTATCAAACGTTCCACTTCTCTTCCTCCTCCCACATTCTTCTTGCTCCGCAAATAAAACTCTTCACTCAATCACCAGTACAAATAGAGGGCAGGGTACTTTGAGCTGTGGGAAATCCAAGCCCACCCTTCATCCATCCAGATTTAGCAAGGTATGCATCCACAAAAAATATGATCACAAAAAGCCAGTGTATGATATGCAGACAATTGTAAGTGCCATTATCTTTGGCTTCTCTGTCTACCCCAATTGTCAGCCACATTCAGAGCTTCCAGGTTGATCCCAGGTTCTTTCATTCCCAGGTCACTGGATTAGTTGAAATCCCCTTAGTTCAGGCACAGTGTCTCATAGTGTGGACCAAGCCCTTATATTCCTGACATCCTGGCTCTTTTTCTCCATCCATCTGCTCTTCCACTGGAGCTTGGAAGCTCCATCTAGGTTCTGATTTTGACCCTGACTTGATCTCCATCATTTGCCAAACAAAAGTTCCATGGTGGTTTTCAAGATAGTCAGTCATCAGTCTGATTATGGGACAAGGCACACATAGTTCCTAGAGACATGTCACAGTGCGGTCAAATTCTCCTCCCAGCTTAAGGACCTAGAGAGGGTCACCCTATGGCCTTCTGAGAACCACTCGAGAGATATCGTTCTTGGCTTCCCCAGAATGGCCCCATAAATTGAGATATCACCCGTGTATGTGCATTAACTTGTGTGTGTTTGTGTGTGTGTATTTAAATCACAATAACAAATGGGTTGGAAATTGAAGTTTCTTCTCATCTTGAGAAGAATATTTGCTACAGAAACACTCTCACAGTAATAGTGAGAGTGTAAACTATCTAAGAAAGGAGAAATAACTGGAGGAATCCCCCAGGAGTTAGGCTCAGTGTCCCAGGAATTACGCCCAAGGAAAGTCAATGAACTCAGTGATGGAAGATAAAACCCAGCCTAAATAAAACCCTAAATCATTTAGGTGGAACATGAGATACTCTTACAACAGTTACAAGAGGTCTAAAATGCCTGGACAGGAACATAAGGGGAACACAATGACGTGGAGCTGAGAGTGCATGGCAAAACTGATTGGATCTGGCAAAAATTGTGTAAGCATACCAAGGAAACCACCAGTGGGACAAAACCCTAAGAAATCTGTATGACAACATATCATGTTGAACATAATGAGATTTATAGACAAAGGAAAGATCTTAATTATGTCACTGTCACACAGGTGATGATGAACCAGTTCCATCGTAGAGTGACTCCCTGCTGTGTTTAAGATAACCTGTCAATTCTGTCTAGTCAGTTACGAGGAAATTTGCATTAATTGCACAGATTAACTATCAGCATCATTTACTGCACAATCAAAGGCAAGGCAAAGAAATCATAGACATGTTGTTAATGCTTATGATGTTATTGGGAGTTTTGATGGGTTTTTTTCTTAAAGGGAAATCATCGGTGACTCTCATGCATGAAGCAGATCCTTTCTCTGTGATGTTTCCTGAATAGCCACTGAGATACCAGCCCATTGAGTTGTGGTCTCTCTCTCTTTTACAAAGCAACTTCTACCTTCAGCTTGATCTCTTGCTTGAGCTTCCCTTCCGGCTACTAGGCTCCTTTTCTGATCCTGCAGAGGGCTTTTGTAAGGGATTGTGATCTCTAAGTTTTTCCCCTTTCAAGAACTAATCATTCTATTAATCACAATTCTAAACTGCTGTGGGAGTTTGTTTGTGACTTATGCCTTCACATGTGATACAAGCGACCTGTGTGTATAGGGTCTTCTCTCTGTTCATGTGGGGAAGGCATGGCAGCAGGAGTAGATGGCTGCTCATTCTCTGTAAGGAAATCAGTAAACAGTGGGCACCAAGTACAAGGATGTCCTGAAATATTAAGTCTTGTCCTTTCAAGGCCCCAAAGCCTCCAGCTAGGTTCAGGGTCACGACAATCTCCAAAACCCACCGAGCATGAAGTATTCAGAACCAGAAGCCTGTGTGTGCCATATCACATAAATTCATCGTGAGTACACCAATCTGTTTTTTTTTTAATTCTAAATTATTTTGTCCCATCAGAATGGTCTATATTACCAATTAACCAAATTTGCTGCATCTTTGGTGTCCTAGAATTGCTTTAAATTGTTGCTGGGACAGTCTTACAAACCTTCCTGTGCTGTTATGAGACCTTAAGGGGACAGCACTTATTTCAGAAATCAAAGGCAGTTGGGTTCAATCCTATGGTTAGCTGTTAGCTAGACACTGGAAGGATGGATTTGACTAAGAAAGGGAGACAGCATACATGGAGGCAGGTAACCTTTCCTTTGCAAAATGACCCATTTTGAGGCCTTACTTCGGGCTCTTCTCTTCTCCTAATCTTGGTTTTTTTATTAGTTTAGGAGAAGAATTAAAACACCATTTACAGTATCTGTGAACCTGAATGAGTTAAGTATGTGTGACCAACTGGATGTCTGCCTGTCTGTCAACAGGGCCAGAGTTCAGGGGCATCTGATGCATAGCACAGGAATGTCAGCCATCAATCTCTGGTCCACCTAACTCTACAGCATTAGAGTTGTCATGGTTGCTCATCTGATCTTCCTCATATGATCTCCATCCACAGAGATGTCAGAAAAATCCTCCCCTGAGAGTGCAAGTTCTTTACAAATGAAAGATTATACAACAGAAGACACATGGGAGATTTATATGGGCAAGCTGTTGAAAGGATACAGTGACAGAAGAAGTTTATTGATTAATTAAAGAAAGAATCCGCTTCAGCTGATAGGTTAGAACATAGGTAGGTGGAGTAAACAAAATAGAATGCCGGGAGGAAGAGGTAGTGAGCTCAGAGAAGCCATGCTCCCCTCTCCCCGGCAGATGCCATAGCTCTGCTCTCTGAGGCAGATGTCGATGCAGCCAGCCACCATGTCAGACATGCTGAATTATTCCTGGTAAGTGCACCTCGTTATACTACACTGATTAATAGAAATGGGTTAAAATGCTGAATCTAATGGGCCAGCAGTGTTTAAAAGAATACATTTTTAGTGTATTTTTTCAGACATAACCTTCATGCGGCCATGGTGCTGGGGACACAGCCTCGCTGCTCAAATAACTACAGAATGGCTTGCAGCCTTGTGGACAACTGAATCCACTGAAATCCTGAGAAAGCTTGGGAAAGAGTAAAGCATGTTTTCTTGGTAGCAGCGATTTCTCGGTCTGCTCTGCTTGCTAGAAGAAAGCAAGGGCTCTCATCTAAAAGAGGCTTGCTGACTCAGCTTCAGCTGCAAAACCCTGCAGCCCTTAAGAGGTCCTGCCACAAAACATTTAAATGGTGTTGATAAAAGCCAACTGAATGCTTGTATGTTTTCAGCAGTAGCAGGAAAAAAAACTGTGTTGTTTTAAAATGCCGGCTTTCTGGGCCATCATGCCTGGGCAAACTCTGACTGTTTGAGGAAGGAGGGCCAGCTACAGAAAGAGGGCTTGAGTGTTGTCTGTTGCAGCCTCTTTGATGGCAAGGACCTTGAAACACTGTAGACTTGTGGCACTGAATGCGGCTCTGTCCGGTACCTCAGCCACAAGGTTGGAATGGCAGAAAGCTAAGGAATGGGCTACATCTGGCCAGCAAAGCCACGGCTTTAGTCCTACTGAGATTGCTTGGTAAATGAAAGACTCATGTGATCAGAAAAACACAGAGAGAAATAGAGTAAAGAGAGATTCAAAGACAAAGAAAATTTTTAAATGATTTACAGTGTGTTAAAAATATGTGCAGGCTAAAATTTGAAGTTCTTAAAGTTAAAAAAAGGAAGAGAGTTGTTGGGTGTGGTAGTACACACCTGTCAACCCAACACATGGGAGGCAGAGGGAGATTGACCTCTGTACCTTCAAGGTGAGGTAGCACACGCCTTTAATCCCAGTGCCTTGAAGGCAGAGACAAACAGATCTTTGTGAGTTCAATGTGTAGTAGAATACACCTTTAATCCCAATGCCTGAAAGGCAGAGAGAGGCAGATCTCTGAGACTTCAAGGACAGACAGGTATACAGAGTTATTCCAGGTCAAAGATACAGAGAACCTGTCTCAAAAGGCAAAAAATAAAAAGGAAAAATAAACAAAATAGAGGTTAAAGGAAGCGCACAAAGATGGAAAATTCACAGCGAATTTTGATATTGTATGCTCTTATGCTCTTTTTGAATCATTTGAATTTTGAGGCAGTAGCAATAGCTGCTAAAAGATGTTTCTTTATAAAAGCTGCTGAAATAATCCAACAGAGATATTTTGAAAATGCCTTGACTTTGAAATTTGGATCTAAGGACATGATGCTTTGGAAAGGAGTTTCTATTTTGTTTTCACAGAGGGTGATAGTCTGTGGATGCCTCTATCCTAATATGGTAGGATGGACCATGCCCTACTTAAAGGTTGCTGTGAACACCTTTAAAAAATTGCTTCGCTCAACTGCCAACTGAGATAAATCAATAATGATGCCACCATTCAGGAGGAAGCATTTTGGAGAGAAAAAACTGCACCCACGTTCCCAAATATGGCTTATAAACGTTCTTTTACATTTAAAGAGGGATGTGATATAGATATGAATATTTGCATTAGTATAGATTTTGCTTTACTGATAGAGATTTTAGGTCAATTTTCTTATATGTATATGCATTTTTGATCTTAATTAAGGTATTGTGATTGTGTAGTTCATTTAAAAATATAATGTATATAGGTTATTAATGGATAATCATTAATAATAGTAAAGTTTGTAGTCATGTTAGTTAGATTTTCTAGCTACATAGATATATATATTTCAGTTAGATAGGCATTATTCATATCTCTCTAGACTACAAAATAGGCTATTTAATGTTTTAGTACCTTAGGGTTTTTCATGACAGTGAGACACTCTACTCTTGGCAGCACATATCTACTTCAGGAAGAAGATGGGCATCAAACAGGATCCTTATGGAGTTTGATAGCCATTTGGGGAAGAAACTGCTCTTGCCTGGATTTTTGCATAAACTGTACACAGAAAAAACTCAGAGAGAGGACTACTGAACTTGCCTAAAGGCGAGATGATCTTTTCGTGTTCCTGATTCAGGAAAGGGTCAGCAAAACATTCTTCAAGACAAGCAGATAGTGACTGCCTTTGAAATTTCCTGCTTCATGGAAATATCTGCTGGAAACTATGGGCCTGTAGGCTGAGGATGGAAACACCAACGGTACAGAGGAACTTTGGGTGACTGTCCAGGCAGCGAGATGTCTCTGTCATTTCTAGAGTTTGAAAATGGCTTACTTTTTGTTTGCTTAGGTAATACTGTATTATTCTGGAGTCTCTGATGGAGTTGAAGAATAGATAGACAGTTATAGTTTTCCATTGTTATGATAAAAGATAAAATAGATATAAATATTGTAACTGTAATTCTTGCTTGATAACTGTTTTGTTATATGTAATTTTGCTATGTTAAAGTTAAAGATTCCGTTCTTGTTTAAACAGAAATAGGAGTAATAATGGAGTATAGGTCATTGGTTAATTAAATAAAGAAACTGCTTGGTCGGAAAGGTTAGAACATAGGTGGGTGGAATAAACATAAGAGAATGCTGGGAGGAATAGGAATTGAGCATAGAGATGCCATGCACCTCTCCCATGGGCAAAAATGGTAGCTCTGCACTCTGAGGCAGATGGCGATACAGCCAGCCACCAGGTCAGACATGCTAAATCTTTCCTTCTAAGCGCACCTCGTGCTGCAACATACATTATTAGACATGGGTTAAGAGGCTGAAAATAATGGGGCAGGCAGTGTTGAAATGAATAGTTTTGTGTTGTTATTTCGGAGCATAACCTTACAAGGCGGCCCCATGGGGATGCAGCCCTGCTGCTCAAATTTCTACAATCAAGGGGGAAATGGAAGAAGGGAAGAAAGAAGAGAGAGAGACAAGGAAGAATGGATGAATTCAATCATTCCTTGGATAAATGAGTGAACCAATGAATGAGGAGACCTAGTAGGAAAAAATGTGCTGCATTCCCTCAGAGAGTCGGGTCAAATTAAGGATTGACAAGGTTTTCCACTAAGGAGGAGGCTTATTTCATTTTACCTTCTTTGTGCTCCAGGCCCACCCACAAGAGTGATGATGAGGACAGGGAGAAGAAGAGGAGAGTGTGTACCAGAATTCCCTGGTACAATTTCTCACCCAAATTGTAGCCAAATCATCTGACCTGGGACAGCTGATCTACATGCTGGACCCTAACTGCCAGTTTGACAACTCTAACATTTTAACCAAGTTTGTGAAGATGAAGGAACCAAAAATAGCCCAGTTACAGGATGGCAGGTTCCTTACAGGATGGGAGTCAGACATCAGTACCATACTGGTGTTTGGCGGTTTGATGGGTGTGTGGGGTCTTTGCCAGACTCCACCTAGCATCATGGATTCCCTACTTTACTGATATTATGGAGTTCGGTGCATTCATCATATGTGTGCATGTCACACACTAGTGGGCATCATATGTACATGTTTATCCTGTGTGTGGGTGAGTGTGTTCATGAGTTTTATAGCCCAAGTACTACAGAACATGATCAATGAAAGGGAACACTGTTTTCCAGATATGGCAGGGCAATTATTTAAATGAACTGACAAGGGTTGGATGGCATGGATAAGACCTATGAGAGTTCAAGGCATACCGAATCCAGGCATGACAAAGTAGGTGGCAGACAGAATTCTGGCAAAACTAAGTAGGTAGCTTGATGTCCAACTTACTGGAGAAAAGCAACTGAGCGGAGACACTTTTCACTAAGCAACATGCTCTAGTGGAGATCAAACATCCTTTGACTTACAGCCAGTACGAATTAAACCATTCATCAAATGAAACCTAATTTTCTCTGATTTTGAGTATACATTTGTGTCCCTTCCTGATTAATCTACTCTTTATCCTCTTAAGTCCCAATACCTCACGCTGATAGCGGTCACATCTTTCCATTTGACATGGTTTTCCCTCAAGCTTCATACCACCCCGAGATCATACAAATTTTTGTCCCCTCTCCACTGCTTCCTTGACAGCCATCTTGTCCTTTAAAACACCACGCATCCCCAGTCCTTTACTCTCCAAGGGGAAAAGACCATAAATCCTGCTTTGTTTTGAGGCATGTATTTCTGTGATGCCCCATCCACCAAACACAATCCATCATTGACCAAATAACACAACATGTTAACAAATTTTTATTCTTTGACAAAGAATAATCCATTGGAAAAGATACCAGGATTCATAGAAGACCTGAGGTATCTCTGAAAAAACACATTCCCAAAGAGAGAATTAAGTCTGCCCCTCAAAATTTGAGAATTTCACTTTAACAGATCTTCACCAAATCATAGACATAGATATGGAAGTCATTATCAACTTGATGAAATACACAGAAGGTTTGTTGGGAACTTGGCAAATAATTTTACCTATCTCTTGGGTTCCATCTTTTTTGTTGTACTGCACTCTTTTGCCCTCCAAGGAATCCCTGCCTAATTCCAAAGTCACCTCTACTGGAGGACATTCAGGCGTGATGTGGAGGTTGCCTTCAATGGAATCATCATGATGGTGGTAAAGGTACAGGACCGGATCATTCTCGTTGACAATGAAGAAACAGGTCGTTATGGTCTGCACCTCATCTGGGACCACGCCACTCCACTCTTCCTTAGAGCCTGGCATGATGTGGAGGTTGCCTTCCAGGTAGTCATCCAGGAGGTGGTAAATGTACAAGACCGGATCATTCTTGTAGGTAATATAAAACCAGGTCTTCATGATTGGCACCTCTTCTAGGACCATCCCGTTCCAGTCATTCTTAGAGCCATTTGTGCCCATGAATGTATGTTTCACTGCTCTGCCAACTATGGTGTTTGAGAGATGAGTGTCTGTCACCTGAGGAAATGGCACATTATTAGGCAGGATCTTCAGGTTTAAAATCCTTTCATCACTATGAAGCTCCAAGCCATAGACACAATCAATCCCATCATATTTCAACAAATAGAGAGAGGGATATGTTGGCAGTTGATCTAGAATGATGGCTTTCCAATGGGTGACAGGTTCATTGGCTTCCTTCCAGCCATGAGAAATTCTGCGGCCAACAATATTCTCCAGGGCCTCAAAAGGCTTACTAAGTTTTTGCTTCTGGAGCGATGGCCCATTCTTCTTCTGGAGAGGTGGCATGCCACTCATACTAAGAGGCATCTTCATCATGGCGGGAGACATTCTGAGATAGGCCACAGCACTCCTGTTCCACTGTCTCTTGGCTCTGTTTCTGTGCTTGGGCTTCATAGCTGCCAATCTCTGCATAGGAAGATCTCTTCAGTTTAAATCAGACCCAAAGTGGTTTCCTCCACCATAAGTGCCTGCAAGGATAAGAAGGTGAGGATGTGAGGTCAAGGCTCTTTTTAGGAATAACTTTGGAGCAGGTGAAAAAGGCAGGGCTGAATAGATTTGGATACCTAAATGGAATATGTTCTTAAGAAATTAATAAGAAAATTATCAAACTCTTGTCTACAGCTCAGTATATGTGTATCAGAGACATATTCCTGCTGCAAAATGCAATTGACCTCTACTGAGAAACCTACTTCCTGACTTACTATATCAATGAGAGAGGAAGCTATGCCTATACCTAAAGTGAGAAAGAAATATCTGAACAGATGGCAAAGAATTCAAAGAACAGCCACTCCTCTCCTTACCACTCAAGCTACTGGTTAGTTGGCTGATCTATAACCACCTGCCCAAGGTCATGGCACTCCAGTCCACTGGCTCTCTCTATTGTGTCTCCTGATCCAGATCCAGGTTGATTACATAAAGATATTCTGTATCTTCATTAGAGAAGTGAGTACTGTGAGTCAAACTGCAAAAAGAAAGAAACATTAATCTGTGCAACAGCACCTATTAGAAATAATTATCTTTTAAAACACATATGGACAAAGAGGATCTTTGCCATTTAAGTGGACTGAGGAATTGGACATTTTTAGCAAAGATAGAGTGGGGAGAATACCTGACATTAACCGTCCCCCAGCTATCAAATATAGGAGCTGTTAACGACATAAATTTTGGACCCAGAGCAGATTTGAAAGAAACCTTTCTTTGACTACAGAGGTCCTAGTTGCTTCCTAAACATATGTATCAAAAGAAAATATCTTGGCTCTCTAGATTCTCACTTCTGGAAATTCGATTGAACAGTTGTGGAGCCCAAGAGCTGAACTGACCTCCTCAGCCACCGTGAAGATAGTAAGCCCACCTTCACAGAAGACTAGTGCTTCATGTGGAACAGAGTTGCCACCCCAACCAAAGCTTTGTGACATCATCAAGGCTCTACTTATGTCATAAAACTCTTCCTAGCCAGGTTTCTTCCCTACTAACCCCCAGAAATATCCAGCATACAGGTCCTAAAATGCTGCTGATACAGCCCCATGAAGACCCAAAATAAAAACCCCAATCTTCTTCCCAATTACTTGAGTCATATTTTCCAAGTAACTCAACCCCTTTATGTGTTTTTTTTTTTCTTCTGTAAAATAATTTTTGGTCTGAGTCAACAACTCACATGAATGTTTTTTTTTCCCTAGCTCCAATGTCCTCATTGGTTATTTTCTATTGATTTTTCCATTACTTCATAATAATAATTATCAAACTTTCCACTTCTCTTCCTCCTCCCACATTCTTCTTGCTCCGCAAATAAACCTCTCCACTCAAACACCAGTCCAAATAGAGGGCAGGGTACTTTGAGCTGTGGGAAGTCCAAGCCCACCCTTCATCCATCCAGATTTAGCAAGGTATGCATCCACAAAAAATATGATCACAAAAAGCCAGTGATATGCAGACAATTGCAAGTGCCATTATCTTTGGCTTCTCCGTCTGCCCCAATTGTCAGCCACATTCACAGCTTCCAGTTTGATCCCATGTTCTTTCATTCCCAGGTCACTGGATTAGTTGAAATGCCCTTAGTTCAGGCACAGTATCTCATAGTGTGGACCAAGCACTTATATTCCTGACATCCTTGCTCTTTTTCTCCATCCATCTGCTCTTCCACTGGAGCTTGGAAGCTCCATCTAGTTTTCTGATTTTGACCCTGACTTGATCTCCATCATTTGCCAAACAAAAGTTCCATGGTGGTTTTCAAGATAGTCAGTCATCAGTCTGACTATGGGACAAGGCACACATAGTTCCTAGGGACATGTCACAGTGCGGTCAACTTCTCCTCCCTGCTTAAGTACCTAGAGAGGGTCACCCTATGGCCTTCTGAGAACCACTCGAGAGATATCGATCTTGACATCCCCAGAATGGCCCCATAAATTGAGATATCATCAGTGTATATGCATTAACTTGTGTGTGTTTGTGTGTGTATTTAAATCACAATAACAAATGGATTGTAATATTGAAGTTTCTTCTCATCTTGAGAAGAATATTGCTACAGAAACACTCTCACAGTAATAGTGAGAGTGTAAACTATCTAAGAAAGGAGAAATAACTGGAGGAATCCCCCAGGAGTTAGGCTCAGTGTCCCAGGAATTACGCCCAAGGAAAGTCAATGAACTCAGTGATGGAAGATAAAACCCAGCCTAAATAAAACCCTAAATCATTTAGGTGGAACATGAGATACTCTTACAACAGTTACAAGAGGTCTAAAAAGCCTGGACTGGAACATAAGGGGAACACAATGACGTGGAGCTGAGAGTGCATGGCAAAACTGATTGGATCTGGCAAAAATTATGTAAGCATACCAAGGAAACCACCAGTGGGACAAAACCCTAAGAAATCTGTATGACAACATATCACGTTGAATATAATGAGATTTATAGACAAAGGAAAGATCTCAATTATGTCACTGTCACACAGGTGATGATGAAACAGTTCCATCGTAGAGTGACTCCCTGCTGTGCTTAAAATAACCTGTCAATTCTGTCTAGTCGGTTACAAGGAAATTTGCATTAATTGCACTGATTAACTATCAGCATCATTTACTGCACAATCAAAGGCAAGGCAAAGAAATCATAGACATGTTGTTGAATGCTGATGATGTTATTGGGAGTTTTGATTGGTTTTTTTCTTAAAGGGAAATCATCGGTGACTCTTGCATGAAGCAGATCCTTTCTCTGTGATGTTTCCTGAATAGCCACTGAGATACCAGCCCATTGAGTTGTGGTCTCTCTCTCTTTTACAAAGCAACTTCTACCTTCAGCTTGATCTCTTGCTTGAGCTTCCCTTCCGGCTACTAGGCTCCTTTTCTGATCCTGCAGAGGGCTTTTGTAAGGGATTGTGATCTCTAAGTTTTTCCCCTTTCAAGAACTAATCATTCTATTAATCACAATTCTAAACTGCTGTGGGAGTTTGTTTGTGACTTATGCCTTCACATGTGATACAAGCGACCTGTGTGTATAGGGTCTTCTCTCTGTTCATGTGGGGAAGGCATGGCAGCAGGAGTAGATGGCTGCTCATTCTCTGTAAGGAAATCAGTAAACAGTGGGGACCAAGTACAAGGATGTCCTGAAATATTAAGTCTTGTCCTTTCAAGGCCCCAAAGCCTCCAGCTAGGTTCAGGGTCACGACAATCTCCAAAACCCACCGAGCATGAAGTATTCAGAACCAGAAGCCTGTGTGTGCCATATCACATAAATTCATCGTGAGTACACCAATCTGTTTTTTTTTCAATTCTAAATTATTTTGTCCCATCAGAACGATCTATATTACCAATTAACCAAATTTGCTGCATCTTTGGTGTCCCAGAATTGCTTTAAATTGTGGCTGACAGTCTTACAAAACTTCCTGTGCTGTTATGAGACCTTAAGGGGAGAGCACTTATTTCAGAAATCAAAGGCAGTTGGGTTCAATCCTATGGTTAGCTGTTAGCTAGACACTGGAAGGATGGATTTGACTAAGAAAGGGAGACAGCATACATGGAGGCAGGTAACCTTTCCTTTGCAAAATGACCCATTTTGAGGCCTTACTTCAGGCTCTTTTCTTCTCCTAATCTTGGTTTTTTTTATTAGTTTAGGAGAAGAATTAAAACTCCATTTACAGTATCTGTGAACCTGAATGAGTTAAGTATGTGTGACCAACTGGATGTCTGCCTGTCTGTCAACAGGGCCAGAGTTCAGGGGCATCTGATACATAGCACAGGGATGTCAGCCATCAATCTCTGGTCCACCTAACTCTACAGCATTAGAGTTGTCATGGTTGCTCATCTGATCTTCCTCATATGACCTCCATCCAAATATATGTCAGAAAAATCCTCCCCTGAGAGTGCAAGTTCTTTACAAATGAAAGATTATACAACAGAAGACACATGGGAGATTTATATGGGCAAGCTGTTGAAAGGATAAAGTGACAGAAGAAGTTAATTGATTAATTAAAGAAAGAATCCGCTTCAGCTGATAGGTTAGAACATAGGTAGGTGGAGTAAACAAAATAGAATGCCGGGAGGAAGAGGTAGTGAGCTCAGAGAAGCCATGCTCCCCTCTCCCCGGCAGATGCCATAGCTCTGCTCTCTGAGTCAGTTGTCGATGCAGCCAGCCACCATGTCAGACATGCTGAATTTTTCCTGGTAAGTGCAACTCGTTATACTACACTGATTATTAGAAATGGGTTAAAATGCTGAATCTAATGGGCCAGCAGTATTTAAAAGAATACAGTTTTGGTGTATTTATTTCAGGCATAACCTTCATGCAGCCGTGGTGATGGGGACACAGCCTCGCTGCTCAAATAACTACAGAATGATCTTGCAGCCTTGTGGACAACTGAATCCACTGAAAGCCTGAGAAAGCTTGGGAAAGAGTAAAGCATGTTTTCTTGGTAGCAGCGATTTCTCGGTCTGCTCTGCTTGCTAGAAGAAAGCAAGGGCTCTCATCTAAAAGAGGCTTGCTGACTCAGCTTCAGCTGCAAAACCCTGCAGCCCTTAAGAGGTCCTGCCAAAAAACATTTAAATGGTGTTGATAAAAGCCAACTGAATGCTTGTATGTTTTCAGCAGTAGCAGGAAAACAAACTGTGTTGTTTTAAAATGCCGGCTTTCTGGGCCATCCTGCCTGGGCAAACTCTGACTGTTTGAGGAAGGAGGGCCAGCTACAGAAAGAGGGCTTGAGTGTCGTCTGTTGCAGCCTCTTTGATGGCAAGGACCTTGAAACACTGTAGACTTGTGGCACTGAATGCGGCTCTGTTCGGTACCTCAGCCACAAGGTTGGAATGGCAGAAAGCTAAGGAATGGGCTACATCTGGCCAGCAAAGCCACGGCTTTAGTCCTACTGAGATTGCTTGGTAAATGAAAGACTCATGTGGTCAGAAAAACAGAGAGAGAAATAGAGTAAAGAGAGATTCAAAGACAAAGAAAAATTTTTTTTAATTTATTTATTTATTAAAGATTTCTGTCTCTTCCCCGCCACCGCCTCCCATTTTCCTCCCCCTCCCCCAATTAAGTATTCCCCCCAGCCCGAAAAGCAATCAGGGTTCCCTGTCCTGTGGGAAGTCCAAGGAACCCCCACCTCCATCCAGGTCTAGTAAGTTGAGCATCCAAACTGCCTAGGCTCCCACAAAGCCAGTGCGTGCAGTAGGATCAGAAACCCATTGCCATTGTTCTTGAGTTCTCAGTAGTCCTCATTGTCCGCTATGTTCAGAGAGTCTGGTTTTATCCCAGGCTTTTCCAGACCCAGGCTAGCTGGCCCTGGTGAGTTCCCAATAGAACATCCCCATTGTCTCAATGTGTGGGTGCACCCCTCGCGGTCCTGAGTTCCATGCTCGTGCTCTCTCTCTTTCTGCTCCTGATTTGGACCTTGAGATTTCAGTCCTGTGCTCCAATTTGGGTCTCTGTCTCCTTTCATCGCTTGCTGAAGGTTAATATTCAGGAGGATGCCTATATGTTTTTCTTTGGGTTCTCCTTATTTAGCTTCTCTAGGATCACTAGTTATAAGCTCAATGTCCTTGGTTTATGGCTAGAAACCAAATATGAGTGAGTACATCCCATGTTCCTCTTTTTGGGTCTGGCTTACCTCACTCAGGATAGTGTTTTCTATTTCCATCCATTTGTATGCAAAATTCATGAAGTCCTTGTTTTTTATTGCTGAGTAGTACTCTAATATGTATAAATTCCATACTTTCTTCATCCATTCTTCCATTGAAGGGCATCTAGGTTGTTTCCAGGTTCTGGCTATCACAAACAATGCTGCTATGAACATTGTAGAGCATATACTTTTGTTGTATGATAAGGCCTCTCCTTAGCGATCAGGGAAATGCAAATCAAGACAACTTTAAGATACCATCTTACACCTGTCAGAATGGCTAAAATCAAAAATACCAATGATAGCCTTTGTTGGAGAGGTTGTGGAGAAAGGGGTACACTCATCCATTGCTGGTGGGAATGCAAACTTGTGCAACCACTTTGGAAGGCAGTATGGCGGTTTCTCAGGAAATTCGGGATCAAATTACCCCTGGACCCAGCAATACCACTCTTGGGAATATACCCAACAAAGAAAATTTTTAAATGATTTACAGTGTGTTAAAAATATGTGCAGGCTAAAATTTGAAGTTCTTAAGGTTAAAAAAAGGAAGAGAGTTGTTGGGTGTGGTAGTACACACCTGTCAACCCAACACATGGGAGGAAGAGGGAGATTGACCTCTGTACCTTCAAGGTGAGGTAGCACACGCCTTTAATCCCAGTGCCTTGAAGGCAGAGACAAACAGATCTTTGTGAGTTCAATGTGTAGTAGCATACACCTTTAATCCCAATGCCTGAAAGGCAGAGAGAGGCAGATCTCTGAGACTTCAAGGACAGACAGGTATACAGAGTTATTCCAGGTCAAAGATACAGAGAACCTGTCTCAAAAGGCAAAAAATAAAAAGGAAAAATAAACAAAATAGAGGTTAAAGGAAGCGCACAAAGATGGAAAATTCACAGCGAATTTTGATATTGTATGCTATTATGCTCTTTTTGAATCATTTGAATTTTGAGGCAGTAGCAATAGCTGCTAAAAGATGTTTCTTTATAAAAGCTGCTGAAATAATCCAACATAGATATTTTGAAAATGCCTTGACTTTGAAATTTGGATCTAAGGACATGATGCTTTGGAAAGGAGTTTCTATTTTGTTTTCACAGAGGGTGATAGTCTGTGGATGCCTCTATCCTAATATGGTAGGATGGACCACGCCCTACTTAAAGGTTGCTGTGAACAACTTTAAAAATTTGCTTCGCTCAACTGCCAACTGAGATAAATCAATAATGATGCCACCATTCAGCAGGAAGCATTTTGGAGAGAAAAAACTGCACCCACGTTCCCAAATATGGCTTATAAACGTTCTTTTACATTTAAAGTGGGATGTGATGTAGATATGAATATTTGCATTAGTATAGATTTTGCTTTACTGATAGAGATTTTAGGTCAATTGTGTTATATGTATATGCAATTTTGATCTTCATTAAGGTATTGTGATTGTGTAGTTCATTTAAAAATATAATGTATATAGGTTATTAATGGATAATCATTCATAATAGTCAAGTTTGTAGTCATGTTAGTTAGATTTTCTAGCTACATATATATATATATATATATATATATATATATATATATATATATATATTTCAGTTAGATTGGCATTATTCATATCTCTCTAGACTACAAAATAGGCTATTTAATGTTTTAGTACCTTAGGGTTTTTCATGACAGTGAGACACTCTACTCTTGGCAGCACATATCTACTTCAGGAAGAAGATGGGCATCAAAGAGGATCCTTATGGAGTTTGATAGCCATTTGGGGAAGAAACTGCTCTTGCCTGGATTGTTGCATAAACTGTACACAGAAAACACTCAGAGAGAGGACTACTGAACTTGCCTAAAGGTGAGATGATCTTTTCGTGTTCCTGATTCAGGAAAGGGTCAGCAAAACATTCTTCAAGACAAGCAGATAGTGACTGCCTTTGAAATTTCCTGCTTCATGGAAATGTCTGCTGGAAACTATGGGCCTGTAGGCTGAGGATGGAAACACCAACGGTACAGAGGAACTTTGGGTGACTGTCCAGGCAGCGAGATGTCTCTGTCATTTCTAGAGTTTGAAAATGGCTTACTTTTTGTTTGCTTAGGTAATACTGTATTATTCTGGAGTCTCTGATGGAGTTGAAGAATAGATAGACAGTTATAGTTTTCCATTGTTATGATAAAAGATAAAATAGATATAAATATTGTAACTGTAATTCTTGCTTGATAACTGTTTTGTTATATGTAATTTTGCTATGTTAAAGTTAAAGATTCCGTTCTTGTTTAAACAGAAATAGGAGTAATGATGGAGTATAGGTCATTGGTTAATTAAATAAGAAACTGTTTGGCCTGAAAGGTTAGAACATAGGTGGGTGGAATAAACATAAGAGAATGCTGGGAGGAATAGGAATTGAGCTTAGAGATGCCATGCACCTCTGCCATGGGCAGAAATGGTAGCTCTGCACTCTGAGGCAGATGGCGATACAGCCAGCCACCAGGTCAGACATGCTAAATCTTTCCTTCTAAGCGCACCTCGTGCTGCAACATACATTATTAGACATGGGTTAAGAGGCTGAAAATAATGGGGCAGGCAGTGTTGAAATAAATAGTTTTGTGTTGTTATTTCGGAGCATAACCTTACAAGGCGGCCCCATGGGGATGCAGCCCTGCTGCTCAAATTTCTACAATCAAGGGGGACATGGAAGAGGGGAAGAAAGAAGAGAGAGAGACAGGGAAGAAAGGATGAATTCAATCATTCATTGGAAAAATGAGTGAACCAATGAATGAGGAGATCTAGTAGGAAAAAATGTGCTGCATTCCCTCAGAGAGTCAGATCAAATTAAGGATTGACAAGGTTTTCCACTAAGGAGGAGGCTTATTCCGTTTTACCTTCTTTGTGCTCCAGGCCCACCCACAAGAGTGATGATGAGGACAGGGAGAAAAAGAGGAGAAGGTGTACCAGAGTTCCCTGGTACAATTTCTCACCCAAATTGTAGCCAAATCACCTGACCTGGGACAGCTGATCTACATGCTGGACCCTAACTCCCAGTTTGACAACTCTAACATTTTAACCAAGTTTGTGAAGATGAAGGAACCAAAAATAGCCCAGTTATAGGATGGCAGGTTCCTTACAAGATGGGAGTCAGACATCAGTACCATACTGGTATTTGGCGATTTGATGAGTGTGTGGGGTCTTTGCCAGACTCCACCTAGCATCATGGATTCCCTACTTTACTGATATTATGGAGTTCGGTGCATTCATCATATGTGTGCATGTCACACACTAGTGGGCATCATATGTACATGTTTATCCTGTGTGTGGGTGAGTGTGTTCATGAGTTTTATAGCCCAAGTACTACAGAACATGATCAATGAATGGGAACACTGTTTTCCAGATATGGCAGGGCAATTATTTAAATGAACTGACAAGGGTTGGATGGCATGGATAAGACCTATGAGAGTTCAAGGCATACCGAATCCAGGCATGACAAAGTAGGTGGCAGACAGAATTCTGGCAAAACTAAGTAGGTAGCTTGATGTCCAACTTACTGGAGAAGAGCAACTGAGCGGAGACACTTTTCACTAAGCAACATGCTCTAGTGGAGATCAAACATCCTTTGACTTACAGCCAGTATGAATTAAACCATTCATCAAATGAAACCTAATTTTCTCTGATTTGGAGTATACATTTGTGTCCCTTCCTGATTAATCTACTCTTTATCCTCTTAAGTCCCAATACCTCACGCTGATAGCGGTCACATCTTTTCATTTGACATGGTTTTCCCTCAAGCTTCATACCGCCCCGAGATCATACAACTTTTTGTCCCCTCTCCACTGCTTCCTTGACATCCATTTTGTCCTATATCACACCACGCATCCCCAGTCCTTTACTCTCCAAGGGGAAAAGACCATAAATCCTGCTTTGTTTTGAGGCATGTATTTCTGTGATGCCCCATCCACCAAACACAATCCATCATTGACCAAATAACACAACATGTTAACAAATTTTTATTCTTTGACAAAGAATAATCCATTGGAAAAGATACCAGGATTCATAGAAGACCTGAGGTATCTCTGAAAAAACACATTCCCAAAGAGAGCATTAAGTCTGCCCCTCAAAATTTGAGAATTTCACTTTAACAGATCTTCACCAAATCATAGACATAGATATGGAAGTCATTATCAAACTTGATGAAATACACAGAAGGTTTGTTGGGAACTTGGCAAATAATTTTACCTATCTCTTGGGTTCCATCTTTTTTGTTGTACTGCACTCTTTTGCCCTCCAAGGAATCCCTGCCTAATTCCAAAGTCACCTCTACTGGAGGACATTCAGGCGTGATGTGGAGGTTGCCTTCAATGGAATCATCATGATGGTGGTAAAGGTAGAGGACCGGATCATTCTCGTTGACAATGTAGAAACTGGTCGTTATTGTCTGCACCTCACCTGAGACCACGCCACTCCACTCTTCCTTAGAGCCTGGCATGATGTGGAGGTTGCCTTCCAGGTAGTCATCCAGGAGGTGGTAAATGTACAAGACCGGATCTTTCTTGTAGGTAATATAAAACCAGGTCTTCATGATTGGCACCTCTTCTAGGACCATCCCGTTCCAGTCATTCTTAGAGCCATTTGTGCCCATGAATGTATGTTTCACTGCTCTGCCAACTATGGTGTTTGAGAGATGAGTGTCTGTCACCTGAGGAAATGGCACATTATTAGGCAGGATCTTCAGGTTTAAAATCCTTTCATCACTATGAAGCTCCAAGCCATAGACACAATCAATCCCATCATATTTCAACAAATAGAGAGAGGGATATGTTGGCAGTTGATCTAGAATGATGGCTTTCCAATGGGTGACTGGTTCATTGGCTTCCTTCCAGCCATGAGAAATTCTGCGGCCAACAATATTCTCCAGGGCCTCAAAAGGCTTACTAAGATTTTGCTTCTGTAGCGATGGCCCATTCTTCTTCTGGAGATGTGGCATGCAACTCATACTAAGAGACATCTTCATCATGGCGGGAGACTTTCTGAGATAGGCCACAGCACTCCTGTTCCACTGTCTCTTGGCTCTGTTTCTGTGCTTGGGCTTCATAGCTGCCAATCTCTGCATAGGAAGAACTCTTCAGTTTAAATCAGACACAAAGTGGTTTCCTCCACCATAAGTGCCTGCAAGGATAAGAGGGTGAGCATGTGAGGTCAAGACTCTTTTTAGGAATAACTTTGGACCAGGTGAAAAAGTCAGGGCTGAATAGATTTGCATACCTAAATGGAATATGTTCTTAAGAAATTAATAGGAAAATTATCAAACTCTTGTCTACAGCTCAGTATATGTGTATCAGAGACATATTCCTGCTGCAAAATGCAATTGACCTCTACTGAGAAACCTACTTCCTGACTTACTATATCAATGAGAGAGGAAGCTATGCCTATACCTAAAGTGAGAAAGAAATATCTGAACAGATGGCAAAGAATTCAAAGAACAGCCACTCCTCTCCTTACCACTCAAGCTACTGGTTAGTTGGCTGATCTATAACCACCTGCCCAAGGTCATGGCACTCCAGTCCACTGGCTCTCTCTATTGTGTCTCCTGATCCAGATCCAGGTTGATGACATAAAGATATTCTGTATCTTCATTAGAGAAGTGAGTACTGTGAGTCAAACTGCAAAAAGAAAGAAACATTAATCTGTGCAACAGCACCTATTAGAAATAATTACCTTTAAAAACACATATGGACAAAGAGGATCTTTGCCATTTAAGTGGACTGAGGAATTGGACATTTTTAGCAAAGATAGAGTGGGGAGAATACCTGACATTAACCGTCCCCCAGCTATCAAATATAGGAGCTGTTAACGACATAAATTTTGGACCCAGAGTAGATTTGAAAGAAACCTTTCTTTGACTACAGAGGTCCTAGTTGCTTCCTAAACATATTTACCAAAAGAAAATATCTTGGCTCTCTAGATTCCAACTTCTGGAAATTCGGTTGAACAGTTGTGGAGCCCAATAGCTGAACTGACCTCCTCAGCCACCGTGAAGATAGTAAGCCCACCTTCACAGAAGACCAGTGCTTCATGTGGAACAGAGTTGCCACCCCCAACCAAAGCTTTGTGACATCATCAAGGCACTACTTATGTCATAAAACTCCTCCTAGCCAGGTTTCTTCCCTACTAACCCCCAGAAATATCCAGCATACAGGTCCTAAAATGCTGTTCATACAGCCCCATGAAGACCCAAAATAAAAACCCCAATCTTCTTCCCAATTACTTGAGTCATATTTTCCAAGTAACTCAACCCCTTTATGTGTTTTTTTTTTTTTTCTGTAAAATAATTTTTGGTCTGAGTCAACAACACACATGAATGTTTTTTTTTCCTAGCTCCAATGTCCTCATTGGTTATTTTCTATTGATTTTTCCATTACTTCATAATAATAATTATCAAACTTTCCAATTCTCTTCCTCCTCCCACATTCTTCTTGCTCCGCAAATAAACCTCTCCACTCAAACACCAGTCCAAATAGAGGGCAGGGTACTTAGAGCTGTGGGAAGTCCAAGCCCACCCTTCATCCATCCAGATTTAGCAAGGTATGCATCCACAAAAATTATGATCACAAAAAGCCAGTGTATGATATGCAGACAATTGCAAGTGCCATTATCTTTGGCTTCTCCGTCTGCCCCAATTGTCAGCCACATTCAGAGCTTCCAGTTTGTTCCCATGTTCTTTCATTCCCAGGTCACTGGATTAGTTGAAATCCCCTTAGTTCAGGCACAGTGTCTCATAGTGTGGACCAAGCCCTTATATTCCTGACATCCTTGCTCTTTTTCTCCATCCATCTGCTCTTCCACTGGAGCTTGGAAGCTCCATCTAGTTTTCTGATTTTGACCCTGACTTGATCTCCATCATTTGCCAAACAAAAGTTCCATGGTGGTTTTCAAGATAGTCAGTCATCAGTCTGACTATGGGACAAGGCACACATAGTTCCTAGGGACATGTCACAGTGCGGTCAACTTCTCCTCCCTGCTTAAGTACCTAGAGAGGGTCACCCTATGGCCTTCTGAGAACCACTCGAGAGATATCGATCTTGACATCCCCAGAATGGCCCCATAAATTGAGATATCATCAGTGTATGTGCATTAACTTGTGTGTGTTTATGTGTGTGTATTTAAATCACAATAACAAATGGATTGTAATATTGAAGTTTCTTCTCATCTTGAGAAGAATATTTGCTACAGAAACACTCTCACAGTAATAGTGAGAATGTAAACTATCTAAGAAAGGAGAAATAACTGGAGGAATCCCCCAGGAGTTAGGCTCAGTGTCCCAGGAATTACGCCCAAGGAAAGTCAATGAACTCAGTGATGGAAGATAAAACCCAGCCTAAATTAAACCCTAAATCATTTAGGTGGAACATGAGATACTCTTACAACAGTTACAAGAGGTCTAAAATGCCTGGACTGGAACATAAGGGGAACACAATGATGTGGAGCTGAGAGTGCATGCCAAAACTGATTGGATCTGGCAAAAATTATGTAAGCATACCAAGGAAACCACCAGTGGGACAAAACCCTAAGAAATCTGTATGACAACATATCATGTTGAACTTAATGAGATTTATAGACAAAGGAAAGATCTCAATTATGTCACTGTCACACAGGTGATGATGAACCAGTTCCTTCGTAGAGTAAGTCCCTGCTGTGTTTAAGATAACCTGTCAATTCTGTCTAGTCAGTTACAAGGAAATTTGCATTAATTGCACAGATTAACTATCAGCATCATTTACTGCACAATCAAAGGCAAGGCAAAGAAATCATAGACATGTTGTTGAATGCTGATGATGTTATTGGGAGTTTTGATGGGTTTTTTTCTTAAAGGGAAATCATCGGTGACTCTCATGCATGAAGCAGATCCTTTCTCTGTGATGTTTCCTGAATAGCCACTGAGATACCAGCCCATTGAGTTGTGGTCTCTCTCTCTTTTAAAAAGCAACTTCTACCTTCAGCTTGATCTCTTGCTTGAGCTTCCCTTCCGGCTACTAGGCTCCTTTTCTGATCCTGCAGAGGGCTTTTGTAAGGGATTGTGATCTCTAAGTTTTTCCCCTTTCAAGAACTAATCATTCTATTAATCACAATTCTATACTGCTGTGGGAGTTTGTTTGTGACTTTTGCCTTCACATGTGATACAAGCGACCTGTGTGTATAGGGTCTTCTCTCTGTTCATGTGGGGAAGGCATGGCAGCAAGAGTAGATGGCTGGTCATTATCTGTAAGGAAATCAGTAAACAGTGGGGACCAAGTACAAGGATGTCCTGAAATATTAAGTCTTGTCCTTTCAAGGCCCCAAAGCCTCCAGCTAGGTTCAGGGTCACGACAATCTCCAAAACCCACCGAGCATGAAGTATTCAGAACCAGAAGCCTGTGTGTGCCATATCACATAAATTCATCGTGAGTACACCAATCTGTTTTTTTTTTTTAATTCTAAATTATTTTGTCCCATCAGAACGATCTATATTACCAATTAACCAAATTTGCTGCATCTTTGGTGTCCTAGAATTGCTTTAAATTGTTGCTGGGACAGTCTTACAAACCTTCCTGTGCTGTTATGAGACCTTAAGGGGACAGCACTTATTTCAGAAATCAAAGGCAGTTGGGTTCAATCCTATGGTTAGCTGTTAGCTAGACACTGGAAGGATGGATTGACTAAGAAAGGGAGACAGCATACATGGAGGCAGGTAACCTTTCCTTTGCAAAATGACCCATTTTGAGGCCTTACTTCAGGCTCTTCTCTTCTCCTAATCTTTGTTTCTTTATTAGTTTAGGAGAAGAATTAAAACTCCATTTACAGTATCTGTGGACCCGAATGAGATAAGTATGTGTGACCAACTTGATGTCTGCCTGTCTGTCAACAGGGCCAGAGTTCAAGGGCATCTGATGCATAGCACAGGAATGTCAGCCATCAATCTCTGGTCCACCTAACTCTACAGCATTAGAGTTGTCATGGTTGCTCATCTGATCTTCCTCATATGATCTCCATCCACAGAGATGTCAGAAAAATCCTCCACTGAGAGTGCAAGTTCTTTACAAATGAAAGATTATACAACAGAAGACACATGGGAGATTTATATGGGCAAGCTGTTGAAAGGATAAAGTGACAGAAGAAGTTTATTGATTAATTAAAGAAAGAATCCGCTTCAGCTGATAGGTTAGAACATAGGTAGGTGTAGAAAACCAAATAGAATGCCGGGAGGAAGAGGTAGTGAGCTCAGAGAAGCCATGCTCCCCTCTCCCCGGCAGATGCCATAGCTCTGCTCTCTGAGGCAGATGTTGATGCAGCCAGCCACAATGTCAGACATGCTGAATTTTTCCTGGTAAGTGCACCTCGTTATACTACACTGATTATTAGAAATGGGTTAAAATGCTGAATCTAATGGGCCAGAAGTATTTAAAAGAATACAGTTTTTGTGTATTTATTTCAGGCTTAACCTTCATGCGTCCATGGTGCTGGGGACACAGCCTCGCTGCTCAAATAACTACAGAATGGCTTGCAGCCTTGTGGACAACTGAAACCACTGAAAGCCTGAGAAAGCTTGGGAAAGAGTAAAGCATGTTTTCTTGGTAGCAGCGATTTCTCGGTCTGCTCTGCTTGCTAGAAGAAAGCAAGGGCTCTCATCTAAAAGAGGCTTGCTGACTCAGCTTCAGCTGCAAAACCCTGCAGCCCTTAAGAGGTCCTGTCACAAAACATTTAAATGGTGTTGATAAAAGCCAACTGAATGCTTGTATGTTTTCAGCAGTAGCAGGAAAGCAAACTGTGTTGTTTTAAAATGCCGGGTTTCTGGGCCATCCTGCCTGGGCAAACTCTGACTGTTTGAGGAAGGAGGGCCAGCTACAGAAAGAGGGCTTGAGTGTTGTCTGTTGCAGCCTCTTTGATGGCAAGGACCTTGAAACACTGTAGACTTGTGGCACTGAATGCGGCTCTGTTCGGTACCTCAGCCACAAGGTTGGAATGGCAGAAAGCTAAGGAATGGGCTACATCTGGCCAGCAAAGCCACGGCTTTAGGCCTACTGAGATTGCTTTGTAAATGAAAGACTCATGTGGTCAGAAAAACAGAGAGAGACATAGAGTAAACAGAGATACAAAGACAAAGAAAATTTTTAAGTGATTTACAGTGTGTTAAAAATATGTGTAGGCTAAAATTTGAAGTTCTTAAAGTTAAAAAAAGGAAGAGAGTTGTTGGGTGTGGTAGTACACACCTGTAAACCCAACACATGGGAGGCAGAGGGAGATTGACCTCTGTACCTTCAAGGTGAGGTAGCACACGCCTTTAATCCCAGTGCCTTGAAGGCAGAGACAAACAGATCTTTGTGAGTTCAATGTGTAGTAGCATACACCTTTAATCCCAATGCCTGAAAGGCAGAGAGAGGCAGATCTCTGAGACTTCAAGGACAGACAGGTATACAGAGTTATTCCAGGTCAAAGATACAGAGAACCTGTCTCAAAAGGCAAAAAATAAAAAGGAAAAGTAAAAAAAATAGAGGTTAAATTGAAGCGCACAAAGATGGAAAATTCACAGCAAATTTAGATATTGTATGCTATTATGCTCTTTTTGAATCATTTGAATTTTGAGGCAGTAGCAAAAGCTGCTAAAAGATGTTTCTTTATAAAAGCTGCTGAAATAATCCAACATAGATGTTTTGAAAATGCCTTGACTTTGAAATTTGGATCTAAGGACATGATGCTTTGGAAAGGAGTTTCTATTTTGTTTTCACAGAGGGTGATAGTCTGTGGATGCCTCTATCCTAATATGGTAGGATGGACCACGCCCTACTTAAAGGTTGCTGTGAACACCTTTAAAAAATTGCTTCGCTCAACTGCCAACTGAGATAAATCAATAATGATGCCACCATTCAGCAGGAAGCATTTTGGAGAGAAGAAACTGCACCCACGTTCCCAATATGGCTTATAAACGTTCTTTTACATTTAAAGTGGGTTGTGATATAGATATGAATATTTGCATTAGTATAGATTTTGCTTTACTGATAGAGATTTTAGGTCAATTGTGTTATATGTATATGCATTTTTGATCTTAATTAAGGTATTGTGATTGTGTAGTTCATTTAAAAATATAATGTATATAGGTTATTAATGGATAATCATTAATAATAGTCAAGTTTGTAGTCATGTTAGTTAGATTTTCTAGCTACATAGATATATATATTTCAGTCAGATAGGCATTATTCATAACTCTCTAGACTACAAAATAGGCTATTTAATGTTTTAGTACCTTAGGGTTTTTCATGACAGTGAGACACTCTACTCTTGGCAGCACATATCTACTTCAGGAAGAAGATGGGCATCAAAGAGGATCCTTATGGAGTTTGATAGCCATTTGGGGAAGAAACTGCTCTTGCATGGATTGTTGCATAAACTGTACACAGAAAACACTCAGAGAGAGGACTACTGAACTTGCCTAAAGGTGAGATGATCTTTTCATGTTCCTGATTCAGGAAAGGGTCAGCAAAACATTCTTCAAGACAAGCAGATAGTGACTGCCTTTGAAATTTCCTGCTTCATGGAAATGTCTGCTGGAAACTATGGGCCTGTAGGCTGAGGATGGAAACACCAACGGTACAGAGGAACTTTGGGTGACTGTCGAGGCAGCGAGATGTCTCTGTCATTTCTAGAGTTTGAAAATGGATTACTTTTTGTTTGCTTAGGTAATACTGTATTATTCTGGAGTCTCTGATGGAGTTGAAGAATAGATAGATAGTTATAGTTTTCCATTGTTATGATAAAAGATAAAATAGATATAAATATTGTAACTGTAATTCTTGCTTGATAACTGTTTTGTTATATGTAATTTTGCTATGTTAAAGTTAAAGATTCCATTCTTGTTTAAACAGAAATAGGAGTAATGATGGATTATAGGTCATTGGTTAATTAAATAAAGAAACTGTTTGGCCTGAAAGGGTAGAACATAGGTGGGTGGAATAAACATAAGAGAATGCTGGGAGGAATAGGAATTGAGCTTAGAGATGCCATGCACCTCTCCCATGGTCAGAAATGGTAGCTCTGCACTCTGAGGCAGATGGCGATACAGCCAGCCACCAGGTCAGACATGCTAAATCTTTCCTTCTAAGCGCACCTCGTGCTGCAACATACATTATTAGACATGGGTTAAGAGGCTGAAAATAATGGGGCAGGCAGTGTTGAAATGAATAGTTTTGTGTTGTTATTTCGGAGCATAACCTTACAAGGCGGCCCCATGGGGATGCAGCCCTGCTGCTCAAATTTCTACAATCAAGGGGGAAATGGAAGAAAAGAAGAAAGAAGAGAGAGAGACAAGGAAGAATGGATGAATTCAATCATTCCTTGGAAAAATGAGTGAACCAATGAATGAGGAGACCTAGTAGGAAAAAATGTGCTGCATTCCCTCAGAGAGTCGGGTCAACTTAAGGATTGACAAGGTTTTCCAATAAGGAGGAGGCTTATTCCATTTTACCTTCTTTGTGCTCCAGGCCCACCCACAAGAGTGATGATGAGGACAGGGAGAAGAAGAGGAGAGGGTGTACCAGAATTCCCTGGTACAATTTCTCACCCAAATTGTAGCCAAATCACCTGACCTGGGACAGCTGATCTACATGCTGGACCCTAACTCCCAGTTTGACAACTCTAACATTTTAACCAAGTTTGTGAAGATGAAGGAACCAAAAATAGCCCAGTTACAGGATGGCAGGTTCCTTACAGGATGGGAGTCAGACATCAGTACCATACTGGTGTTTGGCGGTTTGATGGGTGTGTGGGGTCTTTGCCAGACTCCACCTAGCATCATGGATTCCCTACTTTACTGATATTATCGAGTTCGGTGCATTCATCATATGTGTGCATGTCACACACTAGTGGGCATCATATGTACATGTTTATCCTGTGTGTGGGTGAGTGTGTTCATGAGTTTTATAGCCCAAGTACTACAGAACATGATCAATGAAAGGGAACACTGTTTTCCAGATATGGCAGGGCAATTATTTAAATGAACTGACAAGGGTTGGATGGCATGGATAAGACCTATGAGAGTTCAAGGCATACCGAATCCAGGCTTGACAAAGTAGGTGGCAGACAGAATTCTGGCAAAACTAAGTAGGTAGCTTGATGTCCAACTTACTGGAGAAGAGCAACTGAGCGGAGACACTTTTCACTAAGCAACATGCTCTAGTGGAGATCAAACATCCTTTGACTTACAGCCAGTACGAATTAAACATTTCATCAAATGAAACCTAATTTTCTCTGATTTTGAGTATACATTTGTGTCCCTTCCTGATTAATCTACTCTTTATCCTCTTAAGTCCCAATACCTCACGCTGATATCGGTCACATCTTTCCATTTGACATGGTTTTCCCTCAAGCTTCATACCGCCCCGAGATCATACAAATTTTTGTCCCCTCTCCACTGCTTCCTTGACAGCCATCTTGTCCTTTACCACACCACGCATCCCCAGTCCTTTACTCTCCAAGGGGAAAAGACCATAAATCCTGCTTTGTTTTGAGGTATGTATTTCTGTGATGCCCCATCCACCAAACACAATCCATCATTGACCAAATAACAGAACATGTTAACTAATTTTTATTCTTTGAGAAAGAATAATCCATTGGAAAAGATACCAGGATTCATAGAAGACCTGAGGTATCTCTGAAAAAACACATTCCCAAAGAGAACATTATATCTGCCCCTCAAAATTTGAGAATTTCACTTTAACAGATCTTCACCAAATCATAGACATAGATATGAAAATCATTATCAAACTTGATGAAATACACAGAAGGTTTGATGGGAACTTGGCAAATAATTTTACCTATCTCTTGGGTTCCATCTTTTTTGTTGTACTGCACTCTTTTGCCCTCCAAGGAATCCCTGCCTAATTCCAAAGTCACCTCTACTGGAGGACATTCAGGCGTGATGTGGAGGTTGCCTTCAATGGAATCATCATGATGGTGGTAAAGGTACAGGACCGGATCATTCTCGTTGACAATGTAGAAACAGGTCGTTATGGCCTGCACCTCATCTGGGACCATGCCACTCCACTCTTCCTTAGAGCCTGGCATGATGTGGAGGTTGCCTTCCAGGTAGTCATCCAGGAGGTGGTAAATGTACAAGACCGGATCTTTCTTGTAGGTAATATAAAACCAGGTCTTCATGATTGGCACCTCTTCTAGGACCATCCCGTTCCAGTCATTCTTAGAGCCATTTGTGCCCATGAATGTATGTTTCACTGCTCTGCCAACTATGGTGTTTGAGAGATGAGTGTCTGTCACCTGAGGAAATGGCACATTATTAGGCAGGATCTTCAGGTTTAAAATCCTTTCATCACTATGAAGCTCCAAGCCATAGACACAATCAATCCCATCATATTTCAACAAATAGAGAGAGGGATATGTTGGCAGTTGATCTAGAATGATGGCTTTCCAATGGGTGACTGGTTCATTGGCTTCCTTCCAGCCATGAGAAATTCTGCGGCCAACAATATTCTCCAGGGCCTCAAAACTCTTACTAAGTTTTTGCTTCTGGAGCGATGGCCCATTCTTCTTCTGGAGAGGTGGCATGCCACTCATACTAAGAGGCATCCTCATCATGGAGGGAGACTTTCTGAGATAGGCCACAGCACTCCTGTTCCACTGTCTCTTGGCTCTGTTTCTGTGCTTGGGCTTCATAGCTGCCAATCTCTGCATAGGAAGAACTCTTCAGTTTAAATGAGACACAAAGTGGTTTCCTCCACCATAAGTGCCTGCAAGGATAAGAAGGTGAGGATGTGAGGTCAAGGCTCTTTTTAGGAATAACTTTGGAGCAGGTGAAAAAGGCAGGGCTGAATAGATTTGGATACCTAAATGGAATATGTTCTTAAGAAATTAATAGGAAAATTATCAAACTCTTGTCTACAGCTCAGTATATGTGTATCAGAGACATATTCCTGCTGCAAAATGCAATTGACCTCTACTGAGAAACCTACTTCCTGACTTACTACATCAATGAGAGAGGAAGCTATGCCTATACCTAAAGTGAGAAAGAAATATCTGAACAGATGGCAAAGAATTCAAAGAACAGCCACTCCTCTCCTTACCACTCAAGCTACTGGTTAGTTGGCTGATCTATAACCACCTGCCCAAGGTCATGGCACTCCAGTCCACTGGCTCTCTCTATTGTGTCTCCTGATCCAGATCCAGGTTGATTACATAAAGATATTCTGTATCTTCATTAGAGAAGTGAGTACTGTGAGTCAAACTGCCAAAAGAAAGAAACATTAATCTGTGCAACAGCACCTATTAGAAATAATTATCTTTTAAAACACATATGGACAAAGAGGATCTTTGCCATTTAAGTGGACTGAGGAATCGGACATTTTTAGCAAAGATAGAGTGGGGAGAATACCTGACATTAACCGTCCCCCAGCTGTCAAATATAGGAGCTGTTAACGACATAAATTTTGGACCCAGAGCAGATTTGAAAGAAACCTTTCTTTGACTACAGATGTCCTAGTTGCTTCCTAAACATATTTACCAAAAGAAAATATCTTGGCTCTCTAGATTCCAACTTCTGGAAATTCGGTTGAACAGTTGAGGAGCACAAGAGCTGAACTGATCTCCTCAGCCACCATGAAGATAGTAAGCTCACCTTCACAGAAGACCAGTGCTTCATGTGGAACAGAGTTGCCACCCCCAACCAAAGCTTTGTGACATCATCAAGGCTCTACTTATGTCATAAAACTCCTCCTAGCCAGGTTTCTTCCCTACTAACCCCCAGAAATATCCAGCATACAGGTCCTAAAATGCTGCTCATACAGCCCCATGAAGACCCAAAATAAAAACCCCAATCTTCTTCCCAATTACTTGAGTCATATTTTCCAAGTAACTCAACCCCTTTATGTGTTTTTTTTTTCTGTAAAATAATTTTTGGTCTGAGTCAACAACTCACATGAATGTTTTTTTTTCCTATCTCCAATGTCCTCATTGGTTATTTTCTATTGATTTTTCCATTACTTCATAATAATAATTATCAAACTTTCCACTTCTCTTCCTCCTCCCACATTCTTCTTGCTCCGCAAATAAACCTCTCCACTCAAACACCAGTCGAAATACAGGGCAGGGTACTTTGAGCTGTGGGAAGTCCAAGCCCACCCTTCATCCATCCAGATTTAGCAAGGTATGCATCCACAAAAAATATGATCACAAAAAGCCAGTGTATGATATGCAGACAATTGCAAGTGCCATTATCTTTAGCTTCTCCGTCTGCCCCAATTGTCAGCCACATTCACAGCTTCCAGTTTGATCCCATGTTCTTTCATTCCCAGGTCACTGGATTAGTTGAAATCCCCTTAGTTCAGGCACAGTGTCTCATAGTGTGGACCAAGCCCTTATATTCCTGACATCCTTGCTCTTTTTCTCCATCCATCTGCTCTTCCACTGGAGCTTGGAAGCTCCATCTAGGTTTCTGATTTTGACCCTGACTTGATCTCCATCATTTGCCAAACAAAAGTTCCATGGTGGTTTTCAAGATAGTCAGTCATCAGTCTGACTTGGGACAAGGCACACATAGTTCCTAGGGACATGTCACAGTGCGGTCAACTTCTACTCCCTGCTTAAGTACCTAGAGAGGGTCACCCTATGGCCTTCTGAGAACCACTCGAGAGATATCGATCTTGACATCCCCAGAATGGCCCCATAAATTGAGATATCATCAGTGTATGTGCATTAACTTGTGTGTGTTTGTGTGTGTGTATTTAAATCACAATAACAAATGGATTGTAATATTGAAGTTTCTTCTCATCTTGAGAAGAATATTTGATACAGAAACACTCTCACAGTAATAGTGAGAGTGTAAACTATCTAAGAAAGGAGAAATAACTGGAGGAATCCCCCAGGAGTTAGGCTCAGTGTCCCAGGAATTACGCCCAAGGAAAGTCAATGAACTCAGTGATGGAAGATAAAACCCAGCCTAAATAAAACCCTAAATCATTTAGGTGGAACATGAGATACTCTTACAACAATTACAAGAGGTCTAAAATGCCTGGACTGGAACATACGGGGAACACAATGACTTGGAGCTGAGAGTGCATGGCAAAACTGATTGGATCTGGCAAAAATTATGTAAGCATACCAAGGAAACCACCAGTGGGACAAAACCCTAAGAAATCTGTATGACAACATATCATGTTGAACATAATGAGATTTATAGACAAAGGAAAGATCTCAATTATGTCACTGTCACACAGGTGATGATGAACCAGTTCCATCGTAGAGTGACTCCCTGCTGTGTTTAAGATAACCTGTCAATTCTGTCTAGTCAGTTACAAGGAAATTTGCATTAATTGCACAGATTAACTATCAGCATCATTTACTGCACAATCAAAGGCAAGGCAAAGAAATCATAGACATGTTGGTGAATGCTGATGATGTTATTGGGAGTTTTGATGGGTTTTTTTCTTAAAGGGAAATCATCGGTGACTCTCATGCATGAAGCAGATCCTTTCTCTGTGATGTTTCCTGAATAGCCACTGAGATACCAGCCCATTGAGTTGTGGTCTCTCTCTCTTTTAAAAAGCAACTTCTACCTTCAGCTTGATCTCTTGCTTGAGCTTCCCTTCCGGCTACTAGGCTCCTTTTCTGATCCTGCAGAGGGCTTTTGTAAGGGATTGTGATCTCTAAGTTTTTCCCCTTTCAAGAACTAATCATTCTATTAATCACAATTCTAAACTGCTGTGGGAGTTTGTTTGTGACTTATGCCTTCACATGTAATACAAGCGACCTGTGTGTATAGGGTCTTCTCTCTGTTCATGTGGGGAAGGCATGGCAGCAGGAGTAGATGGCTGCTCATTCTCTGTAAGGAAATCAGTAAACAGTGGGGACCAAGTACAAGGATGTCCTGAAATATTAAGTCTTGTACTTTCAAGGTCCCAAAGCCTCCAGCTAGGTTCAGGGTCACGACAATCTCCAAAACCCACCGAGCATGAAGTATTCAGAACCAGAAGCCTGTGTGTGCCATATCACGTAAATTCATCGTGAGTACACCAATCTGTTTTTTTTTTTTTAATTCTAAATTATTTTGTCCCATCAGAACGATCTATATTACCAATTAACCAAATTTGCTGCATCTTTGGTGTCCTAGAATTGCTTTAAATTGTTGCTGGGACAGTCTTACAAACCTTCCTGTGCTGTTATGAGACCTTAAGGGGACAGCACTTATTTCAGAATTCAAAGGCAGTTGGGTTCAATCCTATGGTTAGCTGTTAGCTAGACACTGGAAGGATGGATTTGACTAAGAAAGGGAGACAGCATACATGGAGGCAGGTAAACTTTCCTTTGCAAAATGACCCATTTTGAGGCCTTACTTCAGGCTCTTCTCTTCTCCTAATCTTGGTTTTTTTATTAGTTTAGGAGAAGAATTAAAACTCCATTTACAGTATCTGTGAACCTGAATGAGTTAGGTATGTGTGACCAACTTGATGTCTGCCTGTCTGTCAACAGGGCCAGAGTTCAGGGGCATCTGATGCATAGCACAGGAATGTCAGCCATCAATCTCTGGTCCACCTAACTCTACAGCATTAGAGTTGTCATGGTTGCTCATCTGATCTTCCTCATATGATCTCCATCCACAGAGATGTCAGAAAAATCCTCCCCTGAGAGTGCAAGTTCTTTACAAATGAAAGATTATACAACAGAAGACACATGGGAGATTTATATGGGCAAGCTGTTGAAAGGATAAAGTGACAGAAGAAGTTTATTGATTAATTAAAGAAAGAATCCGCTTCAGCTGATAGGATAGAACATAGGTAGGTGGAGTAAACAAAATAGAATGCCGGGAGGAAGAGGTAGTGAGCTCAGAGAAGCCATGCTCCCCTCTCCCCGGCAGATGCCATAGCTCTGCTCTCTGAGGCAGATGTCGATGCAGCCAGCCACCATGTCAGACATGCTGAATTTTTCCTGGTAAGTGCACCTCATTATACTACACTGATTATTAGAATTGGGTTAAAATGCTGAATCTAATGGGCCAGCAGTGTTTAAAAGAATACAGTTTTTGTGTATTTATTTCAGGCATAACCTTCATGCGGCCGTGGTGCTGGGGACACAGCCTCGCTGCTCAAATAACTACAGAATGGCTTGCAGCCTTGTGGACAACTGAATCCACTGAAAGCCTGAGAATGCTTGGGAAAGTGTAAAGCATGTTTTCTTGGTAGCAGCGATTTCTCGGTCTGCTCTGCTTGCTAGAAGAAAGCAAGGGCTCTCATCTAAAAGAGGCTTGCTGACTCAGCTTCAGCTGCAAAACCCTGCATTCCTTAAAAGGCCCTGCCACAAAACAGTTAAATGTTGTTGATAAAAGCCAACTGAATGCTTGTATGTTTTCAGCAGTAGCAGGAAAAAAAACTGTGTTGTTTTAAAATGCCGGCTTTCTGGGCCATCCTGCCTGGGCAAACTCTGACTGTTTGAGGAAGGAGGGCCAGCTACAGAAAGAGGGCTTGAGTGTTGTCTGTTGCAGCCTCTTTGATGGCAAGGACCTTGAAACACTGTAGACTTGTGGCACTGAATGCGGCTCTGTTCGGTACCTCAGCCACAAGGTTGGAATGGCAGAAAGCTAAGGAATGGGCTACATCTGGCCAGCAAAGCCACGGCTTTAGGCCTACTGAGATTGCTTTGTAAATGAAAGACTCATGTGGTCAGAAAAACAGAGAGAGACATAGAGTAAACAGAGATTCAAAGACAAAGAAAATTTTTAAGTGATTTACAGTGTGTTAAAAACATGTGTAGGCTAAAATTTGAAGTTCTTAAAGTTAAAAAAAGGAAGAGAGTTGTTGGGTGTGGTAGTACACACCTGTAAACCCAACACATGGGAGGCAGAGGGAGATTGACCTCTGTACCTTCAAGGTGAGGTAGCACACGCCTTTAATCCCAGTGCCTTGAAGGCAGAGACAAACAGATCTTTGTGAGTTCAATGTGTAGTAGCATACACCTTTAATCCCAATGCCTGAAAGGCAGAGAGAGGCAGATCTCTGAGACTTCAAGGACAGACAGGTATACAGAGTTATTCCAGGTCAAAGATACAGAGAACCTGTCTCAAAAGGCAAAAAATAAAAAGGAAAAATAAACAAAATAGAGGTTAAATTGAAGCGCACAAAGATGGAAAATTCACAGCAAATTTAGATATTGTATGCTATTATACTCTTTTTGAATCATTTGAATTTTGAGGCACTAGCAATAGCTGCTAAAAGATGTTTCTTTATAAAAGCTGCTGAAATAATCCAACATAGATGTTTTGAAAATGCCTTGACTTTGAAATTTGGATCTAAGGACATGATGCTTTGGAAAGGAGTTTCTATTTTGTTTTCACAGAGGGTGATAGTCTGTGGATGCCTCTATCCTAATATGGTAGGATGGACCACGCCCTACTTAAAGGTTGCTGTGAACACCTTTAAAAAATTGCTTCGCTCAACTGCCAACTGAGATAAATCAATAATGATGCCACCATTCAGCAGGAAGCATTTTGGAGAGAAGAAACTGCACCCACGTTCCCAATATGGCTTATAAACGTTCTTTTACATTTAAAGTGGGTTGTGATATAGATATGAATATTTGCATTAGTATAGATTTTGCTTTACTGATAGAGATTTTAGGTCAATTGTGTTATATGTATATGCATTTTTGATCTTAATTAAGGTATTGTGATTGTGTAGTTCATTTAAAAATATAATGTATATAGGTTATTAATGGATAATCATTAATAATAGTCAAGTTTGTAGTCATGTTAGTTAGATTTTCTAGCTACATAGATATATATTTCACTTAGATAGGCATTATTCATATCTCTCTAGACTACAAAATAGGCTATTTAATGTTTTAGTACCTTAGGGTTTTTCATGACAGTGAGACACTCTACACTTGGCAGCACATATCTACTTCAGGAAGAAGATGGGCATCAAAGAGGATCCTTATGGAGTTTGATAGCCATTTGGGGAAGAAACTGCTCTTGCCTGGATTGTTGCATAAACTGTACACAGAAAACACTCAGAGAGAGGACTACTGAACTTGCCTAAAGGTGAGATGATCTTTTCGTGTTCCTGATTCAGGAAAGGGTCAGCAAAACATTCTTCAAGACAAGCAGATAGTGACTGCCTTTGAAATTTCCTGCTTCATGGAAATGTCTGCTGGAAACTATAGGCCTGTAGGCTGAGGATGGAAACACCAACGGTACAGAGGAACTTTGGGTGACTGTCCAGGCAGCGAGATGTCTCTGTCATTTCTAGAGTTTGAAAATGGCTTACTTTTTGTTTGCTTAGGTAATACTGTATTATTCTGGAGTCTCTGATGGAGTTGAAGAATAGATAGATAGTTATAGTTTTCCATTGTTATGATAAAAGATAAAATAGATATAAATATTGTAACTGTAATTCTTGCTTGATAACTGTTTTGTTATATGTAATTTTGCTATGTTAAAGTTAAAGATTCCGTTCTTGTTTAAACAGAAATAGGAGTAATGATGGAGTATAGGTCATTGGTTAATTAAATAAAGAAACTGTTTGGCCTGAAAGGTTAGAACATAGGTGGGTGGAATAAACATAAGAGAATGCTGGGAGGAATAGGAATTGAGCTTAGAGATGCCATGCACCTCTCCCATGGGCAGAAATGGTAGCTCTGCACTCTGAGGCAGATGGCGATACAGCCAGCCACCAGGTCAGACATGCTAAATCTTTCCTTCTAAGCGCACCTCGTGCTGCAACATACATTATTAGACATGGGTTAAGAGGCTGAAAATAATGGGGCAGGCAGTGTTGAGATGAATAGTTTTCTGTTGTTATTTCGGAGCATAACCTTACAAGGCGGCCCCATGGGGATGCAGCCCTGCTGCTCAAATTTCTACAATCAAGGGGGAAATGGAAGAAGGGAAGAAAGAAGAGAGAGAGACATGGAAGAATGGATGAATTCAATCATTCCTTGGAAAAATGAGTGAACCAATGAATGAGGAGTCCTAGTAGGAAAAAAATGTGCTGCATTCCCTCAGAGAGTCAGGTCAAATTAAGGATTGACAAGGTTTTCCACTAAGGAGGAGGCTTATTCCATTTTACCTTCTTTGTCCTCCAGGCCCACCCACAAGAGTGATGATGAGGACAGGGAGAAGAAGAGGAGAGTGTGTACCAGAATTCCCTGGTACAATTTCTCACCCAAATTGTAGCCAAATCACCTGACCTGGGACAGCTGATCTACATGCTGGACCCTAACTTCCAGTTTGACAACTCTAACATTTTAACCAAGTTTGTGAAGATGAAGGAACCAAAAATAGGCCAATTACAGGATGGCAGGTTCCTTCCAGGATGGGAGTTTGTTTGTGACTTCATAATAATAATTATCAAACTTTCCACTTCTCTTCCTCCTCCCACATTCTTCTTGCTCCGCAAATAAACCTCTCCACTCAAACACCAGTCGAAATACAGGGCAGGGTACTTTGAGCTGTGGGAAGTCCAATCCATCCCTTCATCCATCCAGATTTAGCAAGGTATGCATCCACAAAAAATATGATCACAAAAAGCCAGTGTATGATATGCAGAAAATTGCAAGTGCCATTATCTTTAGCTTCTCCGTCTGCCCCAATTGTCAGCCACATTCACAGCTTCCAGTTTGATCCCATGTTCTTTCATTCCCAGGTCACTGGATTAGTTGAAATCCCCTTAGTTCAGGCACAGTGTCTCATAGTGTGGACCAAGCCCTTATATTCCTGACATCCTTGCTCTTTTTCTCCATCCATCTGCTCTTCCACTGGAGCTTGGAAGCTCCATCTAGGTTTCTGATTTTGACCCTGACTTGATCTCCATCATTTGCCAAACAAAAGTTCCATGGTGGTTTTCAAGATAGTCAGTCATCAGTCTGACTATGGGACAAGGCACACATAGTTCCTAGGGACATGTCACAGTGCGGTCAACTTCTCCTCCCTGCTTAAGTACCTAGAGAGGGTCACCCTATGGCCTTCTGAGAACCACTCGAGAGATATCGATCTTGACATCCCCAGAATGGCCCCATAAATTGAGATATCATCAGTGTATGTGCATTAACTTGTGTGTGTTTGTGTGTGTGTATTTAAATCACAATAACAAATGGATTGTAATATTGAACTTTCTTCTCATCTTGAGAAGAATATTTGATACAGAAACACTCTCACAGTAATAGTGAGAGTGTAAACTATCTAAGAAAGGAGAAATAACTGGAGGAATCCCCCAGGAGTTAGGCTCAGTGTCCCAGGAATTACGCCCAAGGAAAGTCAATGAACTCAGTGATGGAAGATAAAACCCAGCCTAAATAAAACCCTAAATCATTTAGGTGGAACATGAGATACTCTTACAACAGTTACAAGAGGTCTAAAATGCCTGGACTGGAACATAAGGGGAACACAATGACGTGGAGCTGAGAGTGCATGGCAAAACTGATTGGATCTGGCAAAAATTATGTAAGCATACCAAGGAAACCACCAGTGGAACAAAACCCTAAGAAATCTGTATGACAACATATCATGTTGAACATAATGAGATTTATAGACAAAGGAAAGATCTTAATTATGTCACTGTCACACAGGTGATGATGAACCAGTTCCATTGTAGAGTGACTCCCTGCTGTGTTTAAGATAACCTGTCAATTCTGTCTAGTCAGTTACAAGGAAATTTGCATTAATTGCACAGATTAACTATCAGCATCATTTACTGCACAATCAAAGGCAAGGCAAAGAAATCATAGACATGTTGTTGAATGCTGATGATGTTATTGGGAGTTTTGATGGGTTTTTTTCTTAAAGGGAAATCATCGGTGACTCTCATGCATGAAGCAGATCCTTTCTCTGTGATGTTTCCTGAATAGCCACTGAGATACCAGCCCATTGATTTGTGGTCTCTCTCTCTTTTACAAAGCAACTTCTACCTTCAGCTTGATCTCTTGCTTGAGCTTCCCTTCCGGCTACTAGGCTCCTTTTCTGATCCTGCAGAGGGCTTTTGTAAGGGATTGTGATCTCTAAGTTTTTCCCCTTTCAAGAACTAATCATTCTATTAATCACAATTCTAAACTGCTGTGGGAGTTTGTTTGTGACTTATGCCTTCACATGTGATACAAGCGACCTGTGTTTACAGGGTCTTCTCTCTGTTCATGTGGGGAAGGCATGGCAGCAGGAGTAGATGGCTGCTCATTCTCTGTAAGGAAATCAGTAAACAGTGGGCACCAAGTACAAGGATGTCCTGAAATATTAAGTCTTGTCCTTTCAAGGCCCCAAAGCCTCCAGCTAGGTTCAGGGTCACGACAATCTCCAAAACCCACCGAGCATGAAGTATTCAGAACCAGAAGCCTGTGTGTGCCATATCACATAAATTCATCGTGAGTACACCAATCTGTTTTTTTTTTAATTCTAAATTATTTTGTCCCATCAGAACGATCTATATTACCAATTAACCAAATTTGCTGCATCTTTGGTGTCCTAGAATTGCTTTAAATTGTTGCTGGGACAGTCTTACAAAACTTCCTGTGTTGTTATGAGACCTTAAGGGGACAGCACTTATTTCAGAAATCAAAGGCAGTTGGGTTCAATCCTATGGTTAGCTGTTAGCTAGACACTGGAAGGATGGATTTGACTAAGAAAGGGAGACAGCATACATGGAGGCAGGTAACCTTTCCTTTGCAAAATGACCCATTTTGAGGCCTTACTTCAGGCTCTTCTCTTCTCCTAATCTTGGTTTTTTTATTAGTTTAGGAGAAGAATTAAAACTCCATTTACAGTATCTGTGAACCTGAATGAGTTAAGTATGTGTGACCAACTTGATGTCTGCCTGTCTGTCAACAGGGCCAGAGTTCAGGGGCATCTGATGCATAGCACAGCAATGTCAGCCATCAATCTCTGGTTCACCTAACTCTACAGCATTAGAGTTGTCATGGTTGCTCATCTGATCTTCCTCATATGATCTCCATCCACAGAGATGTCAGAAAAATCCTCCCCTGAGAGTGCAAGTTCTTTACAAATGAAAGATTATACAACAGAGGACACATGGGAGATTTATATGGGCAAGCTGTTGAAAGGATAAAGTGACAGAAGAAGTTAATTGATTAATTAAAGAAAGAATCCGCTTCAGCTGATAGGTTAGAACATAGGTAGGTGGAGTAAACAAAATAGAATGCCGGGAGGAAGAGGTAGTGAGCTCAGAGAAGCCATGCTCCCTCTCCCCGGCAGATGCTATAGCTCTGCTCTCTGAGTCAGTTGTCGATGCAGCCAGCCACCATGTCAGACATGCTGAATTTTTCCTGGTAAGTGCAACTCGTTATACTACACTGATTATTAGAAATGGGTTAAAATGCTGAATCTAATGGGCCAGCAGTGTTTAAAAGAATAAAGTTTTGGTGTATTTATTTCAGGCATAACCTTCATGCGGCCGTGGTGCTGAGGACACAGCCCTTGCTCAAATAACTACAGAATGGCTTGCAGCCTTGTGGACAACTGAATCCACTGAAAGCCTGAGAAAGCTTGGGAAAGAGTAAAGCATGTTTTCTTGGTAGCAGCGATTTCTCGGTCTGCTCTGCTTGCTAGAAGAAAGCAAGGGCTCTCATCTAAAAGAGGCTTGCTGACTCAGCTTCAGCTGCAAAACCCTGCAGCCCTTAAGAGGTCCTGCCAAAAAACATTTAAATGGTGTTGATAAAAGCCAACTGAATGCTTGTATGTTTTCAGCAGTAGCAGGAAATAAACTGTGTTGTTTTAAAATGCCGGCTTTCTGGGCCATCCTGCCTGGGCAAACTCTGACTGTTTGAGGAAGGAGGGCCAGCTACAGAAAGAGGGCTTGAGTGTCGTCTGTTGCAGCCTCTTTGATGGCAAGGACCTTGAAACACTGTAGACTTGTGGCACTGAATGCGGCTCTGTTCGGTTGGAATGGCAGAAAGCTAAGGAATGGGCTACATCTGGCCAGCAAAGCCACGGCTTTAGTCCTACTGAGATTGCTTGGTAAATGAAAGATTCATGTGGTCAGAAAAACACAGAGAGAGATAGAGTAAAGAGAGATTCAAAGACAAAGAAAATCTTTAAATGATTTACAGTGTGTTAAAAATATGTGCAGGCTAAAATTTGAAGTTCTTAAAGTTAAAATAAGGAAGAGAGTTGTTGGGTGTGGTAGTACACACCTGTAAACCCAACATATGGGAGGCAGAGGGAGATTGACCTCTGTACCTTCAAGGTGAGGTAGCACATGCCTTTAATCCCAGTGCCTTGAAGGCAGAGACAAACAGATCTGTGAGTTCAATGTGTAGTAGCATACACCTTTAATCCCAATGCCTGAAAGGCAGAGAGAGGCAGATCTCTGAGACTTCAAGGACAGACAGGTATACAGAGTTATTCCAGGTCAAAGATACAGAGAACCTGTCTCAAAAGGCAAAAAATAAAAAGGAAAAATAAACAAAATAGAGGTTAAATTGAAGCACACAAAGATGGAAAATTCACAGCGAATTTTGATATTGTATGCTATTATGCTCTTTTTGAATCATTTGAATTTTGAGGCAGTAGCAATAGCTTCTAAAAGATGTTTCTTTATAAAAGCTGCTGAAATAATCCAACATAGATATTTTGAAAATGCCTTGACTTTGAAATTTGGATCTAAGGACATGATGCTTTGGAAAGGAGTTTCTATTTTGTTTTCACAGAGGGTGATAGTCTGTGGATGCCTCTATCCTAATATGGTAGGATGGACCACGCCCTACTTAAAGGTTGCTGTGAACACCTTTAAAAAATTGCTTCGTTCAACTGCCAACTGAGATAAATCAATAATGATGCCACCATTCAGCCGGAAGCATTTTGGAGAGAAGAAACTGCACCCACGTTCCCAAATATGGCTTATAAACGTTGTTTTACAATTAAAGTGGGATGTGATATAGATATGAATATTTGCATTAATATAGATTTTGCTTTAATGGTAGAGATTTTAGGTCAATTTTGTTATATGTATATGCATTTTTGATCTAATTAAGGTATTGTGATTGTGTAGTTCATTTAAAAATATAATGTATATAGGTTATTAATGGATAATCATTAATAATCATCAAGTTTGTAGTCATGTTAGTTAGATTTTCTAGCTACATAGATATATATATATATTTCAGTTAGATAGGCATTATTCATATCTCTCTAGACTACAATATAGGCTATTTAATGTTTTAGTACCTTAGGGTTTTTCATGACAGTGAGACACTCTACACTTGGCAGCACATATCTACTTCAGGAAGAAGATGGACATCAAAGAGGATCCTTATGGAGTTTTATAGCCATTTGGGGAAGAAACTGCTCTTGCCTGGATTGTTGCATAAACTGTACACAGAAAACACTCAGAGAGAGGACTACTGAACTTGCCTAAAGGTGAGATGATATTTTCGTGTTCCTGATTCAGGAAAGGGTCAGCAAAACATTCTTCAAGACAAGCAGATAGTGACTGCCTTTGAAATTTCCTGCTTCATGGAAATGTCTGCTGGAAACTATGGGCCTGTAAGCTGAGGATGGAAACACCAACGGTACAGAGGAACTTTGGGTGACTGTCCAGGCAGCGAGATGTCTCTGTCATTTCTAGAGTTTGAAAATGCCTTACTTTTTGTTTGCTTAGGTAATACTGTATTATTCTGGAGTCTCTGATGGAGTTGAAGAATAGATAGACAGTTACAGTTTTCCATTGTTATGATAAAAGATAAAATAGATATAAATATTGTAACTGTAATTCTTGCTTGATAACTGTTTTGTTATATGTAATTTTGCTATGTTAAAGTTAAAGATTCCGTTCTTGTTTAAACAGAAATAGGAGTAATGATGGAGTATAGGTCATTGGTTAATTAAATAAAGAAACTGTTTGGCCTGCAAGGTTAGAACATAGGTGGGTGGAATAAACATAAGAGAATGCTGGGAGGAATAGGAATTGAGCTTAGAGATGCCATGCACCTCTCCCATGGGCAGAAATGGTAGCTCTGCACTCTGAGGCAGATGGCGATACAGCCAGCCACCAGGTCAGACATGCTAAATCTTTCCTTCTAAGCGCACCTCGTGCTGCAACATACATTATTAGACATGGGTTAAGAGGCTGAAAATAATGGGGCAGGCAGTGCTGAGATGAATAGTTTTGTGTTGTTATTTCGGAGCATAACCTTACAAGGCGGCCCCATGGGGATGCAGCCCTGCTGCTCAAATTTCTACAATCAAGGGGGAAATGGAAGAAGGGAAGAAAGAAGAGAAAGAGACAAGGAAGAATGGATGAATTCAATCATTCCTTGGAAAAATGAGTGAACCAATGAATGAGGAGACCTAGTAGGAAAAAATGTGCTGCATTCCCTCAGAGAGTCAGGTCAAATTAAGGATTGACAAGGTTTTCCACTAAGGAGGAGGCTTATTCCATTTTACCTTCTTTGTGCTCCAAACCACCTACAAGAGTGATGATGAGGACAGGGAGAAAAAGGGGAGAGGGTGTACCAGAATTCCCTGGTACAATTTCTCACCCAAATTGTAGCCAAATCACCTGACCTGGGACAGCTGATCTACATGCTGGACCCTAACTCCCAGTTTGACAACTCTAACATTTTAACCAAGTTTGTGAAGATGAAGGAACCAAAAATAGCCCAGTTACAGGATGGCAGGTTCATTACAGGATGGGAGTCAGACATCAGTACCATACTGGTATTTGGCGGTTTGATGGGTGTGTGGGGTCTTTGCCAGACTCCACCTAGCATCATGGATTCCCTACTTTACTGATATTATGGAGTTCGGTGCATTCATCATATGTGTGCATGTCACACACTAGTGGGCATCATATGTACATGTTTATCCTGTGTGTGGGTGAGTGTGTTCATGAGTTTTATAGCCCAAGTACTACAGAACATGATCAATGAAAGGGAACACTGTTTTCCACATATGGCAGGGCAATTATTTAAATGAACTGACAAGGGTTGGATGGCATGGATAAGACCTATGAGAGTTCAAGGCATACCGAATCCAGGCATGACAAAGTAGGTGGCAGACAGAATTCTGGCAAAACTAAGTAGGTAGCTTAATGTCCAACTTACTGGAGAAGAGCAACTGAGCGGAGACACTTTTCACTAAGCAACATGCTCTAGTGGAGATCAAACATCCTTTGACTTACAGCCAGTACGAATTAAACATTTCATCAAATGAAACCTAATTTTCTCTGATTTTGAGTATACATTTGTGTCCCTTCCTGATTAATCTACTCTTTATCCTCTTAAGTCCCAATACCTCACGGTGATATCGGTCACATCTTTCCATTTGACATGGTTTTCCCTCAAGCTTCATACCGCCCCGAGATCATACAAATTTTTGTCCCCTCTCCACTGCTTCCTTGACAGCCATCTTGTCCTTTACCACACCACGCATCCCCAGTCCTTTACTCTCCAAGGGGAAAAGACCATAAATCCTGCTTTGTTTTGAGGCATGTATTTCTGTGATGCGCCATCCACCAAACACAATCCATCATTGACCAAATAACACAACATGTTAACAAATTTTTATTCTTTGAGAAAGAATAATCCATTGGAAAAGATACCAGGATTCATAGAAGACCTGAGGTATCTCTGAAAAAACACATTCCCAAAGAGAACATTATGTCTGCCCCTCAAAATTTGAGAATTTCACTTTAACAGATCTTCACCAAATCATAGACATAGATATGAAAATCATTATCAAACTTGATGAAATACACAGAAGGTTTGATGGGAACTTGGCAAATAATTTTACCTATCTCTTGGGTTCCATCTTTTTTGTTGTACTGCACTCTTTTGCCCTCCAAGGAATCCCTGCCTAATTCCAAAGTCACCTCTACTGGAGGACATTCAGGCGTGATGTGGAGGTTGCCTTCAATGGAATCATCATGATGGTGGTAAAGGTACAGGACCGGATCATTCTCGTTGACAATGTAGAAACAGGTCGTTATGGCCTGCACCTCATCTGGGACCATGCCACTCCACTCTTCCTTAGAGCCTGGCATGATGTGGAGGTTGCCTTCCAGGTAGTCATCCAGGAGGTGGTAAATGTACAAGACCGGATCTTTCTTGTAGGTAATATAAAACCAGGTCTTCATGATTGGCACCTCTTCTAGGACCATCCCGTTCCAGTCATTCTTAGAGCCATTTGTGCCCATGAATGTATGTTTCACTGCTCTGCCAACTATGGTGTTTGAGAGATGAGTGTCTGTCACCTGAGGAAATGGCACATTATTAGGCAGGATCTTCAGGTTTAAAATCCTTTCATCACTATGAAGCTCCAAGCCATAGACACAATCAATCCCATCATATTTCAACAAATAGAGAGAGGGATATGTTGGCAGTTGATCTAGAATGATGGCTTTCCAATGGGTGACTGGTTCATTGGCTTCCTTCCAGCCATGAGAAATTCTGCGGCCAACAATATTCTCCAGGACCTCAAAACTCTTACTAAGTTTTTGCTTCTGGAGCGATGGCCCATTCTTCTTCTGGAGAGGTGGCATGCCACTCATACTAAGAGGCATCCTCATCATGGCGGGAGACTTTCTGAGATAGGCCACAGCACTCCTGTTCCACTGTCTCTTGGCTCTGTTTCTGTGCTTGGGCTTCATAGCTGCCAATCTCTGCATAGGAAGAACTCTTCAGTTTAAATCAGACACAAAGTGGTTTCCTCCACCATAAGTGCCTGCAAGGATAAGAAGGTGAGGATGTGAGGTCAAGGCTCTTTTTAGGAATAACTTTGGAGCAGGTGAAAAAGGCAGGGCTGAATAGATTTGGATACCTAAATGGAATATGTTCTTAAGAAATTAATAGGAAAATTATCAAACTCTTGTCTACAGCTCAGTATATGTGTATCAGAGACATATTCCTGCTGCAAAATGCAATTGACCTCTACTGAGAAACCTACTTCCTGACTTACTACATCAATGAGAGAGGAAGCTATGCCTATACCTAAAGTGAGAAAGAAATATCTGAACAGATGGCAAAGAATTCAAAGAACAGCCACTCCTCTCCTTACCACTCAAGCTACTGGTTAGTTGGCTGATCTATAACCACCTGCCCAAGGTCATGGCACTCCAGTCCACTGGCTCTCTCTATTGTGTCTCCTGATCCAGATCCAGGTTGATTACATGAAGATATTCTGTATCTTCATTAGAGAAGTGAGTACTGTGAGTCAAACTGCCAAAAGAAAGAAACATTAATCTGTGCAACAGCACCTATTAGAAATAATTATCTTTTAAAACACATATGGACAAAGAGGATCTTTGCCATTTAAGTGGACTGAGGAATCGGACATGTTTAGCAAAGATAGAGTGGGGAGAATACCTGACATTAACCGTCCCCCAGCTGTCAAATATAGGAGCTGTTAACGACATAAATTTTGGACCCAGAGCAGATTTGAAAGAAACCTTTCTTTGACTACAGAGGTCCTAGTTGCTTCCTAAACATATTTACCAAAAGAAAATATCTTGGCTCTCTAGATTCCAACTTCTGGAAATTCGGTTGAACAGTTGAGGAGCACAAGAGCTGAACTGACCTCCTCAGCCACCGTGAAGATAGTAAGCTCACCTTCACAGAAGACCAGTGCTTCATGTGGAACAGAGTTGCCACCCCCAACCAAAGCTTTGTGACATCATCAAGGCTCTACTTATGTCATAAAACTCCTCCTAGCCAGGTTTCTTCCCTACTAACCCCCAGAAATATCCAGCATACAGGTCCTTAAATGCTGCTCATACAGCCCCATGAAGACCCAAAATAAAAACCCCAATCTTCTTCCCAATTACTTGAGTCATATTTTCCAAGTAACTCAACCCCTTTATGTGTTTTTTTTTTTCTGTAAAATAATTTTTGGTCTGAGTCAACAACTCACATGAATGTTTTTTTTTCCTATCTCCAATGTCCTCATTGGTTATTTTCTATTGATTTTTCCATTACTTCATAATAATAATTATCAAACTTTCCACTTCTCTTCCTCCTCCCACATTCTTCTTGCTCCGCAAATAAACCTCTCCACTCAAACACCAGTCGAAATACAGGGCAGGGTACGTTGAGCTGTGGGAAGTCCAATCCATCCCTTCATCCATCCAGATTTAGCAAGGTATGCATCCACAAAAAATATGATCACAAAAAGCCAGTGTATGATATGCAGACAATTGCAAGTGCCATTATCTTTAGCTTCTCCGTCTGCCCCAATTGTCAGCCACATTCACAGCTTCCAGTTTGATCCCATGTTCTTTCATTCCCAGGTCACTGGATTAGTTGAAATCCCCTTAGTTCAGGCACAGTGTCTCATAGTGTGGACCAAGCCCTTATATTCCTGACATCCTTGCTCTTTTTCTCCATCCATCTGCTCTTCCACTGGAGCTTGGAAGCTCCACCTAGGTTTCTGATTTTGACCCTGACTTGATCTCCATCATTTGCCAAACAAAAGTTCCATGGTGGTTTTCAAGATAGTCAGTCATCAGTCTGACTATGGGACAAGGCACACATAGTTCCTAGGGACATGTCACAGTGCGGTCAACTTCTCCTCCCTGCTTAAGTACCTAGAGAGGGTCACCCTATGGCCTTCTGAGAACCACTCGAGAGATATCGATCTTGACATCCCCAGAATGGCCCCATAAATTGAGATATCATCAGTGTATGTGCATTAACTTGTGTGTGTTTGTGTGTGTGTATTTAAATCACAATAACAAATGGATTGTAATATTGAACTTTCTTCTCATCTTGAGAAGAATATTTGCTACAGAAACACTCTCACAGTAATAGTGAGAGTGTAAACTATCTAAGAAAGGAGAAATAACTGGAGGAATCCCCCAGGAGTTAGGCTCAGTGTCCCAGGAATTACGCCCAAGGAAAGTCAATGAACTCAGTGATGGAAGATAAAACCCAGCCTAAATAAAACCCTAAATCATTTAGGTGGAACATGAGATACTCTTACAACAGTTACAAGAGGTCTAAAATGCCTGGTCTGGAACATAAGGGTAACACAATGACGTGGAGCTGAGAGTGCATGGCAAAACTGATTGGATCTGGCAAAAATTATGTAAGCATACCAAGGAAACCACCAGTGGAACAAAACCCTAAGAAATCTGTATGACAACATATCATGTTGAACATAATGAGATTTATAGACAAAGGAAAGATCTTAATTATGTCACTGTCACACAGGTGATGATGAACCAGTTCCATCGTAGAGTGACTCCCTGCTGTGTTTAAGATAACCTGTCAATTCTGTCTAGTCAGTTACAAGGAAATTTGCATTAATTGCACAGATTAACTATCAGCATCATTTACTGCACAATCAAAGGCAAGGCAAAGAAATCATAGACATGTTGTTGAATGCTGATGATGTTATTGGGAGTTTTGATGGGTTTTTTTCTTAAAGGGAAATCATCGGTGACTCTCATGCATGAAGCAGATCCTTTCTCTGTGATGTTTCCTGAATAGCCACTGAGATACCAGCCCATTGAGTTGTGGTCTCTCTCTCTTTTACAAAGCAACTTCTACCTTCAGCTTGATCTCTTGCTTGAGCTTCCCTTCCAGCTACTAGGCTCCTTTTCTGATCCTGCAGAGGGCTTTTGTAAGGGATTGTGATCTCTAAGTTTTTCCCCTTTCAAGAACTAATCATTCTATTAATCACAATTCTAAACTGCTGTGGGAGTTTGTTTGTGACTTATGCCTTCACATGTGATACAAGCGACCTGTGTTTACAGGGTCTTCTCTCTGTTCATGTGGGGAAGGCATGGCAGCAGGAGTAGATGGCTGCTCATTCTCTGTAAGGAAATCAGTAAACAGTGGGCACCAAGTACAAGGATGTCCTGAAATATTAAGTCTTGTCCTTTCAAGGCCCCAAAGCCTCCAGCTAGGTTCAGGGTCACGACAATCTCCAAAACCCACCGAGCATGAAGTATTCAGAACCAGAAGCCTGTGTGTGCCATATCACATAAATTCATCGTGAGTACACCAATCTGTTTTTTTTTTTAATTCTAAATTATTTTGTCCCATCAGAACGATCTATATTACCAATTAACCAAATTTGCTGCATCTTTGGTGTCCTAGAATTGCTTTAAATTGTTGCTGGGACAGTCTTACAAAACTTCCTGTGTTGTTTTGAGACCTTAAGGGGACAGCACTTATTTCAGAAATCAAAGGCAGTTGGGTTCAATCCTATGGTTAGCTGTTAGCTAGACACTGGAAGGATGGATTTGACTAAGAAAGGGAGACAGCATACATGGAGGCAGGTAACCTTTCCTTTGCAAAATGACCCATTTTGAGGCCTTACTTCAGGCTCTTCTCTTCTCCTAATCTTGGTTTTTTTATTAGTTTAGGAGAAGAATTAAAACTCCATTTACAGTATCTGTGAACCTGAATGAGTTAAGTATGTGTGACCAACTTGATGTCTGCCTGTCTGTCAACAGGGCCAGAGTTCAGGGGCATCTGATGCATAGCACAGCAATGTCAGCCATCAATCTCTGGTTCACCTAACTCTACAGCATTAGAGTTGTCATGGTTGCTCATCTGATCTTCCTCATATGATCTCCATCCACAGAGATGTCAGAAAAATCCTCCCCTGAGAGTGCAAGTTCTTTACAAATGAAAGATTATACAACAGAGGACACATGGGAGATTTATATGGGCAAGCTGTTGAAAGGATAAAGTGACAGAAGAAGTTAATTGATTAATTAAAGAAAGAATCCGCTTCAGCTGATAGGTTAGAACATAGGTAGGTGGAGTAAACAAAATAGAATGCCGGTAGGAAGAGGTAGTGAGCTCAGAGAAGCCATGCTCCCCTCTCCCCGGCAGATGCTATAGCTCTGCTCTCTGAGTCAGTTGTCGATGCAGCCAGCCACCATGTCAGACATGCTGAATTTTTCCTGGTAAGTGCAACTTGTTATACTACACTGATTATTAGAAATGGGTTAAAATGCTGAATCTAATGGGCCAGCAGTGTTTAAAAGAATAAAGTTTTGGTGTATTTATTTCAGGCATAACCTTCATGCGGCCGTGGTGCTGAGGACACAGCCCTTGCTCAAATAACTACAGAATGGCTTGCAGCCTTGTGGACAACTGAATCCACTGAAAGCCTGAGAAAGCTTGGGAAAGAGTAAAGCATGTTTTCTTGGTAGCAGCGATTTCTCGGTCTGCTCTGCTTGCTAGAAGAAAGCAAGGGCTCTCATCTAAAAGAGGCTTGCTGACTCAGCTTCAGCTGCAAAACCCTGCATCCCTTAAGAGGTCCTGCCAAAAAACATTTAAATGGTGTTGATAAAAGCCAACTGAATGCTTGTATGTTTTCAGCAGTAGCAGGAAATAAACTGTGTTGTTTTAAAATGCCGGCTTTCTGGGCCATCCTGCCTGGGCAAACTCTGACTGTTTGAGGAAGGAGGGCCAGCTACAGAAAGAGGGCTTGAGTGTCGTCTGTTGCAGCCTCTTTGATGGCAAGGACCTTGAAACACTGTAGACTTGTGGCACTGAATGCGGCTCTGTTCGGTTGGAATGGCAGAAAGCTAAGGAATGGGCTACATCTGGCCAGCAAAGCCACGGCTTTAGTCCTACTGAGATTGCTTGGTAAATGAAAGATTCATGTGGTCAGAAAAACACAGAGAGAGATAGAGTAAAGAGAGATTCAAAGACAAAGAAAATCTTTAAATGATTTACAGTGTGTTAAAAATATGTGCAGGCTAAAATTTGAAGTTCTTAAAGTTAAAATAAGGAAGAGAGTTGTTGGGTGTGGTAGTACACACCTGTAAACCCAACATATGGGAGGCAGAGGGAGATTGACCTCTGTACCTTCAAGGTGAGGTAGCACATGCCTTTAATCCCAGTGCCTTGAAGGCAGAGACAAACAGATCTGTGAGTTCAATGTGTAGTAGCATACACCTTTAATCCCAATGCCTGAAAGGCAGAGAGAGGCAGATCTCTGAGACTTCAAGGACAGACAGGTATACAGAGTTATTCCAGGTCAAAGATACAGAGAACCTGTCTCAAAAGGCAAAAAATAAAAAGGAAAAATAAACAAAATAGAGGTTAAATTGAAGCGCACAAAGATGGAAAATTCACAGCGAATTTTGATATTGTATGCTATTATGCTCTTTTTGAATCATTTGAATTTTGAGGCAGTAGCAATAGCTTCTAAAATATGTTTCTTTATAAAAGCTGCTGAAATAATCCAACATAGATATTTTGAAAATGCCTTGACTTTGAAATTTGGATCTAAGGACATGATGCTTTGGAAAGGAGTTTCTATTTTGTTTTCACAGAGGGTGATAGTCTGTGGATGCCTCTATCCTAATATGGTAGGATGGACCACGCCCTACTTAAAGGTTGCTGTGAACACCTTTAAAAAATTGCTTCGCTCAACTGCCAACTGAGATAAATCAATAATGATGCCACCATTCAGCAGGAAGCATTTTGGAGAGAAAAAAACTGCACCCACGTTCCCAAATATGGCTTATAAACGTTGTTTTACAATTAAAGTGGGATGTGATATAGATATGAATATTTGCATTAATATAGATTTTGCTTTAATGGTAGAGATTTTAGGTCAATTTTGTTATATGTATATGCATTTTTGATCTAATTAAGGTATTGTGATTGTGTAGTTCATTTAAAAATATAATGTATATAGGTTATTAATGGATAATCATTAATAATCATCAAGTTTGTAGTCATGTTAGTAGGATTTTCTAGCTACATAGATATATATATATTTCAGTTAGATAGGCATTATTCATATCTCTCTAGACTACAATATAGGCTATTTAATGTTTTAGTACCTTAGGGTTTTTCATGACAGTGAGACACTCTACACTTGGCAGCACATATCTACTTCAGGAAGAAGATGGACATCAAAGAGGATCCTTATGGAGTTTTATAGCCATTTGGGGAAGAAACTGCTCTTGCCTGGATTGTTGCATAAACTGTACACAGAAAACACTCAGAGAGAGGACTACTGAACTTGCCTAAAGGTGAGATGATATTTTCGTGTTCCTGATTCAGGAAAGGGTCAGCAAAACATTCTTCAAGACAAGCAGATAGTGACTGCCTTTGAAATTTCCTGCTTCATGGAAATGTCTGCTGGAAACTATGGGCCTGTAAGCTGAGGATGGAAACACCAACGGTACAGAGGAACTTTGGGTGACTGTCCAGGCAGCGAGATGTCTCTGTCATTTCTAGAGTTTGAAAATGCCTTACTTTTGTTTGCTAAGGTAATACTGTATTATTCTGGAGTCTCTGATGGAGTTGAAGAATAGATAGACAGTTACAGTTTTCCATTGTTATGATAAAAGATAAAATAGATATAAATATTGTAACTGTAATTCTTGCTTGATAACTGTTTTGTTATATGTAATTTTGCTATGTTAAAGTTAAAGATTCCATTCTTGTTTAAACAGAAATAGGAGTAATGATGGAGTATAGGTCATTGGTTAATTAAATAAAGAAACTGTTTGGCCTGCAAGGTTAGAACATAGGTGGGTGGAATAAACATAAGAGAATGCTGGGAGGAATAGGAATTGAGCTTAGAGATGCCATGCACCTCTCCCATGGGCAGAAATGGTAGCTCTGCACTCTGAGGCAGATGGCGATACAGCCAGCCACCAGGTCAGACATGCTAAATCTTTCCTTCTAAGCGCACCTCGTGCTGCAACATACATTATTAGACATGGGTTAAGAGGCTGAAAATAATGGGGCAGGCAGTGCTGAGATGAATAGTTTTGTGTTGTTATTTCGGAGCATAACCTTACAAGGCGGCCCCATGGGGATGCAGCCCTGCTGCTCAAATTTCTACAATCAAGGGGGAAATGGAAGAAGGGAAGAAAGAAGAGAAAGAGACAAGGAAGAATGGATGAATTCAATCATTCCTTGGAAAAATGAGTGAACCAATGAATGAGGAGACCTAGTAGGAAAAAATGTGCTGCATTCCCTCAGAGAGTCAGGTCAAATTAAGGATTGACAAGGTTTTCCACTAAGGAGGAGGCTTATTCCATTTTACCTTCTTTGTGCTCCAAACCACCTACAAGAGTGATGATGAGGACAGGGAGAAAAAGGGGAGAGGGTGTACCAGAATTCCCTGGTACAATTTCTCACCCAAATTGTAGCCAAATCACCTGACCTGGGACAGCTGATCTACATGCTGGACCCTAACTCCCAGTTTGACAACTCTAACATTTTAACCAAGTTTGTGAAGATGAAGGAACCAAAAATAGCCCAGTTACAGGATGGCAGGTTCCTTACAGGATGGGAGTCAGACATCAGTACCATACTGGTATTTGGCGGTTTGATGGGTGTGTGGGGTCTTTGCCAGACTCCACCTAGCATCATGGATTCCCTACTTTACTGATATTATGGAGTTCGGTGCATTCATCATATGTGTGCATGTCACACACTAGTGGGCATCATATGTACATGTTTATCCTGTGTGTGGGTGAGTGTGTTCATGAGTTTTATAGCCCAAGTACTACAGAACATGATCAATGAAAGGGAACACTGTTTTCCACATATGGCAGGGCAATTATTTAAATGAACTGACAAGGGTTGGATGGCATGGATAAGACCTATGAGAGTTCAAGGCATACCGAATCCAGGCATGACAAAGTAGGTGGCAGACAGAATTCTGGCAAAACTAAGTAGGTAGCTTGATGTCCAACTTACTGGAGAAGAGCAACTGAGCGGAGACACTTTTCACTAAGCAACATGCTCTAGTGGAGATCAAACATCCTTTGACTTACAGCCAGTACGAATTAAACATTTCATCAAATGAAACCTAATTTTCTCTGATTTTGAGTATACATTTGTGTCCCTTCCTGATTAATCTACTCTTTATCCTCTTAAGTCCCAATACCTCACGCTGATATCGGTCACATCTTTCCATTTGACATGGTTTTCCCTCAAGCTTCATACCGCCCTGAGATCATACAACTTTTTGTCCCCTCTCCATTGCTTCCTTGACAGCCATCTTGTCCTTTACCACACCACGCATCCCCAGTCCTTTACTCTCCAAGCGGAAAAGACCATAAATCCTGCTTTGTTTTGAGGCATGTATTTCTGTGATGCCCCATCCACCAAACACAATCCATCATTGACCAAATAACAGAACATGTTAACAAATTTTTATTCTTTGAGAAAGAATAATCCATTGGAAAAGATACCAGGATTCATAGAAGACCTGAGGTATCTCTGAAAAAACACATTCCCAAAGAGAACATTATGTCTGCCCCTCAAAATTTGAGAATTTCACTTTAACAGATCTTCACCAAATCATAGACATAGATATGAAAATCATTATCAAACTTGATGAAATACACAGAAGGTTTGATGGGAACTTGGCAAATAATTTTACCTATCTCTTGGGTTCCATCTTTTTTGTTGTACTGCACTCTTTTGCCCTCCAAGGAATCCCTGCCTAATTCCAAAGTCACCTCTACTGGAGGACATTCAGGCGTGATGTGGAGGTTGCCTTCAATGGAATCATCATGATGGTGGTAAAGGTACAGGACCGGATCATTCTCGTTGACAATGTAGAAACAGGTCGTTATGGCCTGCACCTCATCTGGGACCATGCCACTCCACTCTTCCTTAGAGCCTGGCATGATGTGGAGGTTGCCTTCCAGGTAGTCATCCAGGAGGTGGTAAATGTACAAGACCGGATCTTTCTTGTAGGTAATATAAAACCAGGTCTTCATGATTGGCACCTCTTCTAGGACCATCCCGTTCCAGTCATTCTTAGAGCCATTTGTGCCCATGAATGTATGTTTCACTGCTCTGCCAACTATGGTGTTTGAGAGATGAGTGTCTGTCACCTGAGGAAATGGCACATTATTAGGCAGGATCTTCAGGTTTAAAATCCTTTCATCACTATGAAGCTCCAAGCCATAGACACAATCAATCCCATCATATTTCAACAAATAGAGAGAGGGATATGTTGGCAGTTGATCTAGAATGATGGCTTTCCAATGGGTGACTGGTTCATTGGCTTCCTTCCAGCCATGAGAAATTCTGCGGCCAACAATATTCTCCAGGGCCTCAAAACTCTTACTAAGTTTTTGCTTCTGGAGCGATGGCCCATTCTTCTTCTGGAGAGGTGGCATGCCACTCATACTAAGAGGCATCCTCATCATGGCGGGAGACTTTCTGAGATAGGCCACAGCACTCCTGTTCCACTGTCTCTTGGCTCTGTTTCTGTGCTTGGGCTTCATAGCTGCCAATCTCTGCATAGGAAGAACTCTTCAGTTTAAATCAGACACAAAGTGGTTTCCTCCACCATAAGTGCCTGCAAGGATAAGAAGGTGAGGATGTGAGGTCAAGGCTCTTTTTAGGAATAACTTTGGAGCAGGTGAAAAAGGCAGGGCTGAATAGATTTGGATACCTAAATGGAATATGTTCTTAAGAAATTAATAGGAAAATTATCAAACTCTTGTCTACAGCTCAGTATATGTGTATCAGAGACATATTCCTGCTGCAAAATGCAATTGACCTCTACTGAGAAACCTACTTCCTGACTTACTACATCAATGAGAGAGGAAGCTATGCCTATACCTAAAGTGAGAAAGAAATATCTGAACAGATGGCAAAGAATTCAAAGAACAGCCACTCCTCTCCTTACCACTCAAGCTACTGGTTAGTTGGCTGATCTATAACCACCTGCCCAAGGTCATGGCACTCCAGTCCACTGGCTCTCTCTATTGTGTCTCCTGATCCAGATCCAGGTTGATTACATAAAGATATTCTGTATCTTCATTAGAGAAGTGAGTACTGTGAGTCAAACTGCCAAAAGAAAGAAACATTAATCTGTGCAACAGCACCTATTAGAAATAATTATCTTTTAAAACACATATGGACAAAGAGGATCTTTGCCATTTAAGTGGACTGAGGAATCGGACATTTTTAGCAAAGATAGAGTGGGGAGAATACCTGACATTAACCGTCCCCCAGCTGTCAAATATAGGAGCTGTTAACGACATAAATTTTGGACCCAGAGCAGATTTGAAAGAAACCTTTCTTTGACTACAGATGTCCTAGTTGCTTCCTAAACATATTTACCAAAAGAAAATATCTTGGCTCTCTAGATTCCAACTTCTGGAAATTCGGTTGAACAGTTGAGGAGCACAAGAGCTGAACTGACCTCCTCAGCCACCATGAAGATAGTAAGCTCACCTTCACAGAAGACCAGTGCTTCATGTGGAACAGAGTTGCCACCCCCAACCAAAGCTTTGTGACATCATCAAGGCTCTACTTATGTCATAAAACTCCTCCTAGCCAGGTTTCTTCCCTACTAACCCCCAGAAATATCCAGCATACAGGTCCTTAAATGCTGCTCATACAGCCCCATGAAGACCCAAAATAAAAACCCCAATCTTCTTCCCAATTACTTGAGTCATATTTTCCAAGTAACTCAACACCTTTATGTGTTTTTTTTTTCTGTAAAATAATTTTTGGTCTGAGTCAACAACTCACATGAATGTTTTTTTTTCCTATCTCCAATGTCCTCATTGGTTATTTTCTATTGATTTTTCCATTACTTCTTAATAATAATTATCAAACTTTCCACTTCTCTTCCTCCTCCCACATTCTTCTTGCTCCGCAAATAAACCTCTCCACTCAAACACCAGTCGAAATACAGGGCAGGGTACTTTGAGCTGTGGGAAGTCCAATCCATCCCTTCATCCATCCAGATTTAGCAAGGTATGCATCCACAAAAAATATGATCACAAAAAGCCAGTGTATGATATGCAGACAATTGCAAGTGCCATTATCTTTAGCTTCTCCGTCTGCCCCAATTGTCAGCCACATTCACAGCTTCCAGTTTGATCCCATGTTCTTTCATTCCCAGGTCACTGGATTAGTTGAAATCCCCTTAGTTCAGGCACAGTGTCTCATAGTGTGGACCAAGCCCTTATATTCCTGACATCCTTGCTCTTTTTCTCCATCCATCTGCTCTTCCACTGGAGCTTGGAAGCTCCATCTAGGTTTCTGATTTTGACCCTGACTTGATCTCCATCATTTGCCAAACAAAAGTTCCATGGTGGTTTTCAAGATAGTCAGTCATCAGTCTGACTATGGACAAGGCACACATAGTTCCTAGGGACATGTCACAGTGCGGTCAACTTCTCCTCCCTGCTTAAGTACCTAGAGAGGGTCACCCTATGGCCTTCTGAGAACCACTCGAGAGATATCGATCTTGACATCCCCAGAATGGCCCCATAAATTGAGATATCATCAGTGTATGTGCATTAACTTGTGTGTGTTTGTGTGTGTGTATTTAAATCACAATAACAAATGGATTGTAATATTGAAGTTTCTTCTCATCTTGAGAAGAATATTTGCTACAGAAACACTCTCACAGTAATAGTGAGAGTGTAAACTATCTAAGAAAGGAGAAATAACTGGAGGAATCCCCCAGGAGTTAGGCTCAGTGTCCCAGGAATTACGCCCAAGGAAAGTCAATGAACTCAGTGATGGAAGATAAAACCCAGCCTAAATAAAACCCTAAATCATTTAGGTGGAACATGAGATACTCTTACAACAGTTACAAGAGGTCTAAAATGCCTGGACTGGAACATAAGGGGAACACAATGACTTGGAGCTGAGAGTGCATGGCAAAACTGATTGGATCTGGCAAAAATTATGTAAGCATACCAAGGAAACCACCAGTGGGACAAAACCCTAAGAAATCTGTATGACAACATATCATGTTGAACATAATGAGATTTATAGACAAAGGAAAGATCTCAATTATGTCACTGTCACACAGGTGATGATGAACCAGTTCCATCGTAGAGTGACTCCCTGCTGTGTTTAAGATAACCTGTCAATTCTGTCTAGTCAGTTACAAGGAAATTTGCATTAATTGCACAGATTAACTATCAGCATCATTTACTGCACAATCAAAGGCAAGGCAAAGAAATCATAGACATGTTGTTGAATGCTGATGATGTTATTGGGAGTTTTGATGGGTTTTTTTCTTAAAGCGAAATCATCGGTGACTCTCATGCATGAAGCAGATACTTTCTCTGTGATGTTTCCTGAATAGCCACTGAGATACCAGCCCATTGAGTTGTGGTCTCTCTCTCTTTTAAAAAGCAACTTCTACCTTCAGCTTGATCTCTTGCTTGAGCTTCCCTTCCGGCTACTAGGCTCCTTTTCTGATCCTGCAGAGGGCTTTTGTAAGGGATTGTGATCTCTAAGTTTTTCCCCTTTCAAGAACTAATCATTCTATTAATCACAATTCTAAACTGCTGTGGGAGATTGTTTGTGACTTATGCCTTCACATGTAATACAAGCGACCTGTGTGTATAGGGTCTTCTCTCTGTTCATGTAGGGAAGGCATGGCAGCAGGAGTAGATGGCTGCTCATTCTCTGTAAGGAAATCAGTAAACAGTGGGGACCAAGTACAAGGATGTCCTGAAATATTAAGTCTTGTACTTTCAAGGTCCCAAAGCCTCCAGCTAAGTTCAGGGTCACGACAATCTCCAAAACCCACCGAGCATGAAGTATTCAGAACCAGAAGCCTGTGTGTGCCATATCACGTAAATTCATCGTGAGTACACCAATCTGTTTTTTTTTTCAATTCTAAATTATTTTGTCCCATCAGAACGATCTATATTACCAATTACCCAAATTTGCTGCATCTTTGGTGTCCTAGAATTGCTTTAAATTGTTGCTGGGACAGTCTTACAAAACTTCCTGTGCTGTTATGAGACCTTAAGGGGACAGCACTTATTTCAGAAATCAAAGGCAGTTGGGTTCAATCCTATGGTTAGCTGTTAGCTAGACACTGGAAGGATGGATTTGACTAAGAAAGGGAGACAGCATACATGGAGGCAGGTAACCTTTCCTTTGCAAAATGACCAATTTTGAGGCCTTACTTCAGGCTCTTCTCTTCTCCTAATCTTGGTTTTTTTATTAGTTTAGGAGAAGAATTAAAACTCCATTTACAGTATCTGTGAACCTGAATGAGTTAAGTATGTGTGACCAACTTGATGTCTGCCTGTCTGTCAACAGGGCCAGAGTTCAGGGGCATCTGATGCATAGCACAGGGATGTCAGCCATCAATCTCTGGTCCACCTAACTCTACAGCATTAGAGTTGTCATGGTTGCTCATCTGATCTTCCTCATATGATCTCCATTCACAGAGATGTCAGAAAAATCCTCCCCTGAGAGTGCAAGTTCTTTACAAATGAAAGATTATACAACAGAAGACACATGGGAGATTTATATGGGCAAGCTGTTGAAAGGATGAAGTGACAGAAGAAGTTTATTCATTAATTAAAGAAAGAATCCGCTTCAGCTGATAGGATAGAACATAGGTAGGTGGAGTAAACAAAATAGAATGCCGGGAGGAAGAGGTAGTGAGCTCAGAGAAGCCATGCTCCCCTCTCCCCGGCAGATGCCATAGCTCTGCTCTCTGAGGCAGATGTCGATGCAGCCAGCCACCATGTCAGACATGCTGAATTTTTCCTGGTAAGTGCACCTCATTATACTACACTGATTATTAGAATTGGGTTAAAATGCTGAATCTAATGGGCCAGCAGTGTTTAAAAGAATACAGTTTTTGTGTATTTATTTCAGGCATAACCTTCATGCGGCCGTGGTGCTGGGGACACAGCCTCGCTGCTCAAATAACTACAGAATGGCTTGCAGCCTTGTGGACAACTGAATCCACTGAAAGCCTGAGAATGCTTGGGAAAGTGTAAAGCATGTTTTCTTGGTAGCAGCGATTTCTCAGTCTGCTCTGCTTGCTAGAAGAAAGCAAGGGCTCTCATCTAAAAGAGGCTTGCTGACTCAGCTTCAGCTGCAAAACCCTGCAGCCCTTAAAAGGCCCTGCCACAAAACAGTTAAATGTTGTTGATAAAAGCCAACTGAATGCTTGTATGTTTTCAGCAGTAGCAGGAAAAAAAAACTGTGTTGTTTTAAAATGCCGGCTTTCTGGGCCATCCTGCCTGGGCAAACTCTGACTGTTTGAGGAAGGACGGCCAGCTACAGAAAGAGGGCTTGAGTGTTGTCTGTTGCAGCCTCTTTGATGGCAAGGACCTTGAAACACTGTAGACTTGTGGCACTGAATGTGGCTCTGTTCGGTACCTCAGCCACAAGGTTGGAATGGCAGAAAGCTAAGGAATGGGCTACATCTGGCCAGCAAAGCCACGGCTTTAGTCCTACTGAGATTGCTTGGTAAATGAAAGACTCATGTGGTCAGAAACACAGAGAGAGAAATAGAGTAAAGAGAGATTCAAAGACAAAGAAAATTTTTAAATGATTTACAGTGTGTTAAAAATATGTGCAGGCTAAAATTTGAAGTTCTTAAAGTTAAAAAAAGGAAGAGAGTTGTTGGGTGTGGTAGTACACACCTGTAAACCCAACATATGGGAGGCAGAGGGAGATTGACCTCTGTACCTTCAAGGTGAGGTAGCACACGCCTTTAATCCCAGTGCCTTGAAGGCAGAGACAAACAGATCTTTGTGAGTTCAATGTGTAGTAGCATACACCTTTAATCCCAATGCCTGAAAGGCAGAGAGAGGCATATCTCTGAGACTTCAAGGACAGACAGGTATACAGAGTTATTCCAGGTCAAAGATACAGAGAACCTGTCTCAAAAGGCAAAAAATAAAAAGGAGAAATAAACAAAATTGAAGCGCACAAAGATGGAAAATTCACAGCGAATTTTGATATTGTATGCTATTATGCTCTTTTTGAATCAATTGAATTTTGAGGCAGTAGCAAAAGCTGCTAAAAGATGTTTCTTTATAAAAGCTGCTGAAATAATCCAACATAGATATTTTGAAAATGCCTTGACTTTGAAATTTGGATCTAAGGACATGATGCTTTGGAAAGGAGTCTCTATTTTGTTTTCACAGAGGGTGATAGTCTGTGGATGCCTCTATCCTAATATGGTAGGATGAACCACGCCCTACTTAAAGGTTGCTGTGAACACCTTTAAAAAATTGCTTCGCTCAACTGCCAACTGAGATAAATCAATAATGATGCCACCATTCAGCAGGAAGCATTTTGGAGAGAAGAAACTGCACCCACGTTCCCAAATATGTCTTATAAACGTTCTTTTACATTTAAAGTGGGATGTGATATAGATATGAATATTTGCATTAGTATAGATTTTGCTTTACTGATAGAGATTTAGGTCAATTTTGTTATATGTATATGCATTTTTGATCTTCATTAAGGTATTGTGATTGTGTAGTTCATTTAAAAATATAATGTATATAGGTTATTAATGGATAATCATTAATAATAGTCAAGTTTGTAGTCATGTTAGTTAGATTTTCTAGCTACATAGATATATTTATATATATTTCAGTCAGATTGGCATTATTCATAATTCTCTAGACTACAAAATAGGCTATTTAATGTTTAAGTACCTTAGGGTTTTTCATGACAGTGAGACACTCTACTCTTGGCAGCACATATCTACTTCAGGAAGAAGATGGGCATCACAGAGGATCCTTATGGAGTTTGATAGCCATTTGGGGAAGAAACTGCTCTTGCCTGGATTGTTGCATAAACTGTACACAGAAAACACTCAGAGAGAGGACTACTGAACTTGCCTAAAGGTGAGATGATCTTTTCATGTTCCTGATTCAGGAAAGGGTCAGCAAAACATTCTTCAAGACAAGCAGATAGTGACTGCCTTTGAAATTTCCTGCTTCATGGAAATGTCTGCTGGAAACTATGGGCCTGTAGGCTGAGGATGGAAACACCAACGGTACAGAGGAACTTTGGGTGACTGTCCAGGCAGCGAGATGTCTCTGTCATTTCTAGAGTTTGAAAATGGCTTACTTTTTGTTTGCTTAGGTAATACTGTATTATTCTGGAGTCTCTGATGGAGTTGATAGTTATAGTTTTCTATTGTTATGATAAAAGATAAAATAGATATAAATATTGTAACTGTAATTCTTGCTTGATAACTGTTTTGTTATATGTAATTTTGCTTTGTTAAAGTTAAAGATTCCGTTCTTGTTTAAACAGAAATAGGAGTAATGATGGAGTATAGGTCATTGGTTAATTAAATAAAGAAACTGTTTGGCCTGAAAGGTTAGAACATAGGTGGGTGGAATAAACATAAGAGAATGCTGGGAGGAATAGGAATTGAGTTTAGAGATACCATGCACCTCTCCCATGGGCAGAAATGGTAGCTCTGCACTCTGAGGCAGATGGCGATACAGCCAGCCACCAGGTCAGACATGCTAAATCTTTCCTTCTAAGCGCACCACGTGCTGCAACATACATTATTAGACATGGGTTAAGAGGCTGAAAATAATGGGGCAGGCAGTGTTGAAATGAATAGTTTTGTGTTGTTATTTCGGAGCATGACCTACACGGCGGCCACATGGGGATGCAGCCCTGCTGCTCAAATTTCTAGAATCAAGGGGGAAATGGAAGAAGGGAAGAAAGAAGAGAGAGAGACAAGGAAGAATGGATGAATTCAATCATTCCTTGGAAAAATGAGTGAACCAATGAATGAGGAGACCTAGTAGGAAAAAATGTGCTGCATTCCCTCAGAGAGTCAGGTCAAATTAAGGATTGACAAGGTTTTCCACTAAGGAGGAGGCTTATTCCATTTTACCTTCTTTGTGCTCCAGGCCCACCCACAAGAGTGATGATGAGGACAGGGAGAAGAAGAGGAGAGGGTGTACCAGAATTCCCTGGTACAATTTCTCACCCAAATTGTAGCCAAATCACCTGACCTGGGACAGCTGATCTACATGCTGGACCTTAACTCCCAGTTTGACAACTCTAACATTTTGACCATGTTTGTGAAGATGAAGGAACCAAAAATAGCCCAGTTACAGGATGGCAGGTTCCTTCCAGGATGGGAGTCAGACATCAGTACCATACTGGTATTTGGCGGTTTGATGGGTGTGTGGGGTCTTTGCCAGACTCCACCTAGCATCATGGATTCCCTACTTTACTGATATTATGGAGTTCGGTGCATTCATCATATGTGTGCATGTCACACACTAGTGGGCATCATATGTACATGTTTATCCTGTGAGTGGGTGAGTGTGTTCATGAGTTTTATAGCCCAAGTGAAGGGGTTAAATCAGCTCCCTTTAGAGGGCGGGGTTTGCCTCAGGCGAATCCCTGCCAATAAAGGGTGCGCGGAGAGGCGGCTAGCCCCTTTTTTGTTCCTCGCTACCTGTGCTACGCTGGAACTTTGGTTCAGTAAGTTTAACAATAAACTGGTAAATATTCTTTGATATCTGCATTGCCTTTATTTTGTGCGGGAACATCTGGCGCCTGCCCCGTGGGGCTTTGCCGAGAACTGGCCCCGAATCGGAGTCTCTTGCTCCCCCGGTCACTGCGGCGGTCTCTCTGGGCGCGCGCGGAAGAAGTTGAGATTCTGAGCAGTCTCTCTGGGCGCGCGCTGAAACAGCTGAGATTCTGAGCGACTCGATTTTCCCTGCTGCTTGTTAGAGTATCAAGCAGTGAGTTTGATATCGACAGAGCCTTTTTAACAGCGCCTAAGCCTCTGTTCCGAGCCGCCCCGGCCAGATTTCCCGTGCCTGCCCGCCGGCGCGCGCGCTGCCTGTGTCTGCTGCTCCCCCTCCCACCGCCGCCAGCGCTCAGGTGACGTGACAGCGGCCTGAGAGCCCCGGCAAAAAATACTTATCAGCCTGGTGTCTGTTTCAATTTTGTTTTTGAGTCTTTTTATTTCAGATTTAGGACACGTGGATTCAACTGGACTCTTTCGCCACCACTGGCAGGAACCAGTTATTACAGGTAAGAGAACTTTTTCTTTTCTAAATAATTTCTGAGAACGTGACCGCAGCCTATTTCAATAGTTATTTTGAGTGCACCATTTGGGAGATCTTACAAGAGGTGTCTACCACACCACATATATGGATATTCCTGGGATTCTTAATTTTCCTTAGCACTATTTGGTTTGATAATAGGAAAATGATCAAATCTCTTAAGGCAGAGGTTGAACGTTTGAAAACTATTGAGAGCGACAACAATCTTCTCAAGAATCAGTTTGAAGTTCTCCAGGAAGAAAACAAATCTTTGTTTAACATGACTTGGTTAACTGAGCAAAATCTAGAAAAAGTACAGGTTGATGTTAAGGAGAAATTCATTACTATGGAAGAAGGAACAGCTGAATTAGATCGTAAGTTTCAGCAGTCCCTTTCTGATGTTAAGGAGAAATTCATTACTATGGAAGAAGGAACAGCTGAATTAGATCGTAAGTTTCAGCAGTCCCTTTCTGATGTTAAGGAGAAATTCATTACTATGGAAGAAGGAACAGCTGAATTAGATCGTAAGTTTCAGCTGTCCCTTTCTGTAGGAACTGAAACGTTAACTGAGAGAATCAAAACTGCTGAATGTGACAATCGAATTTTGTCTAAAGCTTATGACAGATTGGCGGAAAGATTGTCAATACAAGAAGGCACGGTTTATGCCATAAAAATTACATCCAAAGATGACAAGTTATCTCTACTGGACAAATTTCATACTCTAGAATCCTCAATGAAGGCTTTAGAACATAATTCTGGGCAGGAGATTCAGACATTACAAAAAGCAATGGTGAATAGAATTGAAAAGATTGAGGAATTTCTAAATTCTGATGAAGAAGAGCAAAGGGTAGAAAGGCAAATTTTAACTACATCTGTGGATAAATCCCTCCGGGAAAATTTTCACAAAGCTCTACCTACAGCTCTACATGCCTTTCCTGTAATAACAACAGAAAAGGTGGTTGGTTCCAGAAACCCTAGGGTCATCAAGGAAGATACATGGGAGCCTGTCCGTATGAATGATCTCAAAGAAATTAAACAGGCCATCATGTCTTTTGGGATGCACTCCCCTTTTGTTAAAGAGATGCTAAAATCTTGGGCCACAACAAGCAAAGCAACCCCCTTGGACTGGCTCCAGCTGAGCTCCGCGGTCCTTGAGAGTGGACCGCAATTAAAATGGAAATGCTTATTCAGGCAAGAGGCTAGACTTTTAGAACAGCAGGAAAAGGCGAAGGGAATTGACGTTTCCCTAGATAAAATTCTAGGTGAAGGGCTCTTTTCAGACCCTCAGGAACAAGCTAATTTGGATGAAAACATACTCTCCATGTGTACTACAGCAGCCTTAAGGGCTTGGGACAGAGTACAAGACCCAGGACAGAGAATGGAATCATTTGTCACAGTTAAACAGGGTCAGAGAGAACCCTTTAGTGACTTTTTACAAAGATTAACAAAGGCTGTACAAATGGGGATACCTGACCCAGAAGCAAGACGTATAATAATTCAGTCTTTGGCTTACGAAAATGCTAATGTGGAATGCAAAAGGATCTTGAGGCCTTTAATGTTCAGATCAGCGTCCTTGGAAGAATGGGTCTTGCATACACTAGATGTTGACACATTTGACTATGGCACTGAAGCATGGGTAGAAGAAGCAATTTCCAATGGTAAAACGAGACACCAGAATACCAAATGTTTTAATTGTGGCAAAATGGGTCATATGAAAAGGAATTGTAAACAACGGGTTTTCAGAAATAATAATAATGCGTCTTCTAGAAATAACAGGAATAGAAGGAATCAGCCTTCAGGTTTATGTAGAATATGTGGGAAGGGCAGACACTGGACGAATGAATGCAGGTCTACAAGAGATAGACAAGGCAACCTGATACAGATGGGAAACATTAGAGGGGGGGCCTCTCAGGCCCCCATGGCAAACATGGTTCAGACATTCCCAGTTTCTGCAGAGAACATGCCTCGTCAGGACAATTAGAAAGCCACATGCCTACTGTTACAAGCAATAGTAATCAGAAAGATGAGTTACGTGTGTTTTGGCAAACTTCTATAAATGATCAAAGACCTAAGCTGAGAGTGTGTGTAAATGGCATTTTTATTACTGGCCTACTGGACACAGGTGCTGATGTAAGTATCATTACCCCCAGAATCTTGGCATCCATATTGGCCTCTTCAGAATGTAAATGTTCAGCTCCTGGGAATTGGAACCTTATCTCGAGTAAGGCAGAGCACGAGATGGGTTGAATGTATAGGGCCTGAGGGACAAATAGGAAAATTAAGGCCTTATGTAGCCAATATTGCAATGAATTTATGGGGTCGTGACCTATTACAACAATGGAATACTCAAATTAACATTCCTGCTACTTCTAGAGCCCATATTTCTGAAAGGAATATTAAAAGTTATTACAAAAGGACAAAACCGGCCATTAGGGCTGTGCAGGAACAAGCAATTGATGTCCCTTCAGAAATACCAACAGCCTTGCCTCTAAAATGGTTGACTGAGAAACCAATATGGACAAAGCAATGGCCTTTAGCTGAGGAAAAGCTACAGGCTTTAGAACAGCTGGTACAAGAGCAACTAGATGCTGGACATATAGAAGAATCTACCAGCCCTTGGAATTCTCCTGTATTTGTGGTTAAGAAAAAATCAGGTAAATGGAGAATGGTGACAGATCTCAGGGCCATCAACAAGGTTATTCAACCTATGGGCCCTCTGCAATCTGGAATTCCATTGCCCTCTTTATTACCAAAAGGATGGCCTCTCATAGTTATTGATTTAAAGGATTGTTTTTTCACTATACCTTTGCAAAAAAGAAGATAGAGAAAAATTTGCCTTCACAGTGCCTACTTATAACAATTCTCAACCTTCGAGGAGGTACCACTGGACCGTCCTCCCCCAGGGTATGTTAAATAGCCCCTCCCTGTGCCAATATTTTGTGAACCAACCATTGCAAATAATATGCAAGAAATTTCCCAAATCTAGTGTATACCATTACATGGATGACATATTGTTATCTGATTCAAACATAGATACCTTGAACAGACTGTTTGAAGAAATACAGATACTGTTACCTAAATGGGGATTGCAAATTGCTCCTGAAAAGATTCAGAAGGGAGATTCTGTTAATTATTTAGGTTATAGAATAGGTTTGCAAAAAATTAAGACACAGAAGGCACAAATTTGGAGAGATCGCTTACGGACTCTTAATGACTTTCAAAGACTGTTAGGAGACATTTCCAGTTTACGACCAACTATTGGGATAACACCTGATCTAATAATTCATTTGAACAAGACCTTGGATGGTGATAAAGATTTAAACAGTCCCAGAGAATTAACAGCTGAAGCAGAAAAGGAACTGACAAAATAAAGGCAATGCAGATATCAAAGAATATTTACTAGTTTATTGTTAAACTTACTGAACCAAAGTTCCAGCGTAGCACAGGTAGTGAGGAACAAAAAAGGGGCGAGCCGCCTCTCCGCGCACCCTTTATTGGCAGGGATTCGCCTGAGGCAAACCCCGCCCTCTAAAGGGAGCTGATTTAACCCCTTCATCTCCCCCTTTTGTCTAAATAAGACACAACTAAACCAAATATAACTATAACAATAATAACAAATGATAAATATAACAAACAATATTGAGAGCAAAAGTTTTGCTAAAGAGTAACTACAATTAAATAATCTTCAACTCCATCAAAGATCTGAGAAGGGAGTAAATATTACTTAACAAAAAAGAGATATCCAAAATGTGCAACAAATGACAGAGACAACTGACTGCCTGGGCAATCACCCAAAATCTCGTTTGAAATGTTGAGTCAACCAACTTTGGCTAAGGCCTAACATAACTGACATACCATTCTCAAATGCAAGGAACTTTCTTAGGATTATCCTACCCTGTCTTGGCAAGATAAGACAATCCTGTTTATATCTTAGTCAGTAGTTGAGGTATGGGTTTTTCTTAACCCAAAGGCCAGTTCTGCCAGGAAGACAAGCTCCCAGTGGAGTGTCTTTGGTGCTCAACGTTCTCTCAGGAGTAGAGTGGTGTTGCCAGGAGTAAATTGTGTCTCGATGGCACAGAATTCTAGGTTAGGTTAAAGGCCATTTTCTACAGCTCTTCAAAGAGGCTGAAGATTATACTATCTATACTGAAAATAATCTCTATGTATCTAAAAGACCTGATTAACCTAAAAATAATATGACAAACATGTAATTCTCAATACCTATCTAATTTGAAAACTAAGGGAATAAACAATTGTGCAATGTATGAAGACAATGATCTTCACCTGTAAACAATGTCATTACTTATCAAATGTAAACAATGTTATTACATAAATAGTACCAGAGGTAGAAATGTACATTGTGATATGATAGATGTATCCATACAATATAAGCATACTCTTATACCAAAATAGAGGTAGGAACACTCACATTCAATATTCAATATATCAATATACAAGAAACAGTACCAACATAATTTTCTAAAAACAGTAAGTCACAAATACCAATCATCCCATCAACCCAGTTAATCCCCCCTTTTTTTATCCCTAATTACATACAATATCTCCCCATCCCCTCACTCCTAAACCAACCACTAAAAGATGTCCCTAACCCTGTGGGCAAACTCTGTTGGGAGAGGGGACGTCGTCCTCTTAGATTGCTTCTAGCTGACATGGGGGCGACGTTCTTCTTAGGGGCCCCTGTGAAAGCAAACGATGGTAAAATTCCCAAATTAACCTTTGACTTAAGAAAATTATAACTAGTCTCTGTGTGTTTCGAGAAGGTCCGGCCAGAGCGTTGTCAAAAATGTGCATCATATGAAATTGTCTCTTGCAGTTGGTACCAAAAAACAGGTCTAAAATTAGTGCTTAAAAAAAAAATTCATGACGTCATAAAAACCAGATTGAGTTGATGTTGTGGGGCCCCATCTTCATCCTGGAAACTTCAAAAATTACTGTAGGAAAATATGTTGCTTGTTATGGGAAATTTAAACATTAACAACAAGGACTTATACTGACATATAAAGAAAGACACAGATGTGAGGGAAGGCAAAGAAAGTTTATCAAGTATAAAATTATTCTTATTCTGTCCCATTTCATGGCTCCTGACCTGAGACAGAAACTTTGAAATACCTCTTATCAACAGGCTTGGAATTGAAGAAGGACTGAGCCATAGTCCAACTCCAAAACCAGCTCTACACATTTATAAAGAAGTGTTCAATAAAACATATAATTATATATATATATATATATATATATATATATGAAATCAATACTTACGATATGTATAGAATTTTATTGTTGATGTTTAATGGGTCGTAACTATTTTCCATCCATCAGTAATTAAATATTCAGGGTCCCTCAAATTCTTTGGAGATGAATATTTTCCTGTGGAGATACGAAAAGAACCCTGCCCCCATCCTATTAGTAATCCTTACCATCTGTACGTCGGTCATCCTTGTGAATGAATTGTTATTTATCTTTTCCAAGTGACTTCCCTTCCTCAAACCGAACCTTTATTAATTTTGACAGTATCCATAATTTTTCCTCACCTGTGGAGATAAGAGCAAAACCCCTTCCCCAACGCAGCACATCTCCTGGCTTCCATTGTGAGGTCAGTACATCCTTGAAATAAACTGGTTGATTTAGTTCAGCAGACTTTTCCATTATCCAATGTCTTTCTGCAGCCATCGTTCCCTTCTCGTTAGCGTTGAGAAAATTCAAGGTTAACAAAGCATTATGTAACCTATTTCTAGGGGTGTTTTCCACTCCTTTCTGTTTGTTCAACATATCCTTTATAGTTCGATTTGATCTTTCTATGACTGCTTGACCTGTAGGATTGTATGGTATACCTATAACATGCTTGATATTGTAATGATCAAAAAACCGTTTCATCTTCCTAGAGACATAAGCAGGACCATTATCTGTCTTTATTTGTGTAGGTATACCCAGGATAGCCATGACTTCTAATAAATGAGTGATTACTGAATCAGCTTTTTCTGAACTTAAAGCAGTTGCCCACTGAAAGCCTGAATAAGTGTCGATGGTGTGATGAACATACTTCAATTTGCCAAATTCTGCAAAGTGGAACACATCCATCTGCCAGATTTCATTTCTATGAGTGCCCTTTGGATTAACTCCTGCTGGCAGTGGCGTTTGGTTATAGAAAGAGCAGGTAGGGCATTTCTTCACAATCTCCTTAGCTTGTTGCCATGTAATAGAAAACTCTCTCTTCAAAACTTTGCTATTAACATGATGTTTTTTATGAAATTCAGAGGCTTGAAGCACACTACCAATCAATAATTGATCAATTTCTCATTACCTTGTGCTGGAGGACCTGGCAGACCCGTATGGGATCGGATGTGTGTTATGTACATAGGGCAGAGCCGGTTCCTTACAGGATGGGGGTCAGACATCAGTACCATACTGGTGTTTGGCGGTTTGATGGGTGTGTGGGGTCTTTGCCAGACTCCACCTAGCATCATGGATTCCCTACTTTACTGATATTATGGAGTTCGGTGCATTCATCATATGTGTGCATGTCACACACTAGTGGGCATTATATGTACATGATTATCCTGTGTGAGGGTGAGTGTGTTCATGAGTTTTATAGCCCAAGTACTACAGAACATGATCAATGAAAGGGAACACTGTTTTCCAGATATGGCAGGGCAATTATTTAAATGAACTGACAAGGGTTGGATGGCATGGATAAGACCTATGAGAGTTCAAGGCATACCGAATCCAGGCATGACAAAGTAGGTGGCAGACAGAATTCTGGCAAAACTAAGTAGGTAGCTTGATGTCCAACTTACTGGAGAAGAGCAACTGAGCGGAGACACTTTTCACTAAGCAACATGCTCTAGTGGAGATCAAACATCCTTTGACTTACAGCCAGTACGAATTAAACCATTCATCAAATGAAACCTAATTTTCTCTGATTTTGAGTATACATTTGTGTCCCTTCCTGATTAATCTACTCTTTATCCTCTTAAGTCCCAATACCTCACGCTGATATCGGTCACATCTTTCCATTTGACATGGTTTTCCCTCAAGCTTTGTACCGCCCCGAGATCATACAACTTTTTGTCCCCTCTTCACTGCTTCCTTAACAGCCATCTAGTCCTTTACCACACCACGCATCCCCAGTCCTTTACTCTCCAAGGGGAAAAGACCATAAATCCTGCTTTGTTTTGAGGCATGTATTTCTGTGATGCCCCATCCACCAAACACAATCCATCATTGACCAAATAACACAACATGTTAACAAATTTTTATTCTTTGAGAAAGAATAATCCATTGGAAAAGATACCAGGATTCATAGAAGACCTGAGGTATCTCTGAAAAAAACACGTTCCCAAAGAGAGAATTAAGTCTGCCCCTCAAAATTTGAGAATTTCACTTTAACAGATCTTCACCAAATCATAAACATAGATATGGAAGTCATTATCAAACTTGATGAAATACACAGAAGATTTGTTGGGAACTTGGCAAATAATTTTACCTATCTCTTGGGTTCCATCTTTTTTGTTGTACTGCACTCTTTTGCCCTGCAAGGAATCCCTGCCTAATTCCAAAGTCACCTCTACTGGAGGACATTCAGGCGTGATGTGGAGGTTGCCTCCAATGGAATCATCATGATGGTGGTAAAGGTACAGGACCGGATCATTCTCGTTGACAATGTAGAAACAGGTCGTTATGGTCTGCACCTCATCTGGGACCACGCCACTCCACTCTTCCTTAGAGCCTGGCATGATGTGGACGTTGCCTTCCAGGTAGTCATCCAGGAGGTGGTAAATGTACAAGACCGGATCTTTCTTGTAGGTAATATAAAACCAGGTCTTCATGATTGGCACCTCTTCTAGGACCATCCCGTTCCAGTCATTCTTAGAGCCATTTGTGCCCATGAATCAATGTTTCACTGCTCTGCCAACTATGGTGTTTGAGAGATGAGTGTCTGTCACCTGAGGAAATGGCACATTGTTAGGCAGGATCTTCAGGTTTAAAATCCTTTCATCACTATGAAGCTCCAAGCCATAGACACAATCAATCCCATCATATTTCAACAAATAGAGAGAGGGATATGTTGGCAGTTGATCTAGAATGATGGCTTTCCAATGGGTGACTGGTTCATTGGCTTCCTTCCAGCCATGAGAAATTCTGCGGCCAACAATATTCTCCAGGGCCTCAAAAGGCTTACTAAGTTTTTGCTTCTGGAGCGATGGCCCATTCTTCTTCTGGAGATGTGGCATGCCTCTCATACTAAGAGGCATCTTCATCATGGCGGGAGACTTTCTGAGATAGGCCACAGCACTCCTGTTCCACTGTCTCTTGGCTCTGTTTCTGTGCTTGGGCTTCATAGCTGCCAATCTCTGCATAGGAAGAACTCTTCAGTTTAAATGAGACACAAAGTGGTTTCCTCCACCATAAGTGCCTGCAAGGATAAGAAGGTGAGCATGTGAGGTCAAGGCTCTTTTTAGGAATAACTTTGGAGCAGGTGAAAAAGGCAGGGCTGAATAGATTTGGATACCTAAATGGAATATGTTCTTAAGAAATTAATAGGAAAATTATCAAACTGTTGTCTACAGCTCAGTATCAGAGACATATTCCTGCTGCAAAATGCAATTGACCTCTACTGAGAAACCTACTTCCTGACTTACTATATCAATGAGAGAGGAAGCTATGCCTATACCTAAAGTGAGAAAGAAATATCTGAACAGATGGCAAAGAATTCAATGAACAGCCACTCCTCCCCTTACCACTCAAGCTACTGGTTAGTTGGCTGATCTATAACCACCAGCCCAAGGTCATGGCACTCCAGTCCACTGGCTCTCTCTATTGTGTCTCCTGATCCAGATCCAGGTTGATTACATAAAGATATTCTGTATCTTCATTAGAGAAGTGAGTACTGTGAGTCAAACTGCCAAAAGAAAGAAACATTAATCTGTGCAACAGCACCTATTAGAAATAATTATCTTTTAAAACACATATGGACAAAGAGGATCTTTGCCATTTAAGTGGACTGAGGAATTGGACATTTTTAGCAAAGATAGAGTGGGGAGAATACCTGACATTAACCGTCCCCCAGCTATCAAATATAGGAGCTGTTAACGACATAAATTTTGGACCCAGAGCAGATTTGAAAGAAACCTTTCTTTGACTACAGAGGTCCTAGTTGCTTCCTAAACATATTTACCAAAAGAAAATATCTTGGCTCTCTAGATTCCAACTTCTGGAAATTCGGTTGCACAGTTGTGGAGCCCAAGAGCTGAACTGACCTCCTCAGCCACCGTGAAGATAGTAAGCCCACCTTCACAAAAGACTAGTGCTTCATGTGGAACAGAGTTGCCACGCCCAACCAAAGCTTTGTGACATCATCAAGGCTCTACTTATGTCATAAAACTCCTCCTAGCCAGGTTTCTTCCCTAGTAACCCCCAGAAATATCCAGCACACAGGTCCTAAAATGCTGCTCATACAGCCCCATGAAGACCCAAAATAAAAACCCCAATCTTCTTCCCAATTACTTGAGTCATAATTTCCAAGCAACTCAACCCCTTTATGTGTTTTTTTTTTTTTCTGTAAAATAATTTTTGGTCTGAGTCAACAACTCACATGAATGTTTTTTTTCCTAGCTCCAATGTCCTCATTGGTTATTTTCTATTGATATTTCCATTACTTCATAATAATAATTATCAAACTTTCCACTTCTCTTCCTCCTCCCACATTCTTCTTGCTCCGCAAATAAACCTCTCCACTCAAACACCAGTCCAAATAGAGGGCAGGGTACTTTGAGCTGTGGGAAGTCCAAGCCCACCCTTCATCCATCCAGATTTAGCAAGGTATGCATCCACAAAAAATATGATCACAAAAAGCCAGTGTATGATATGCAGACAATTGCAAGTGCCATTATCTTTGGCTTCTCCGTCTGCCCCAATTGTCAGCCACATTCAGAGCTTCCAGTTTGATCCCATGTTCTTTCATTCCCAGGTCACTGGATTAGTTGAAATCCCCTTAGTTCAGGCACAGTGTCTCATAGTGTGGACCAAGCCCTTATATTCCGGACATCCTTGCTCTTTTTCTCCATCCATCTGCTCTTCCACTGGAGCTTGGAAGCTCCATCTAGTTTTCTGATTTTGACCCTGACTTGATCTCCATCATTTGCCAAACAAAAGTTCCATGGTGGTTTTCAAGATAGTCAGTCATCAGTCTGACTATGGGACAAGGCACAGATAGTTCCTAGGGACATGTCACAGTGCGGACAATTTCTCCTCCCTGTTTAAGTACCTAGAGAGGGTCACCCTATGGCCTTCTGAGAACCACTCGAGAGATATCGATCTTGACATCCAGAGAATGGCCCCATAAATTGAGATATCATCAGTGTATGTGAATTAACTTGTGTGTGTTTGTGTGTGTGTATTTAAATCACAATAACTAATGGATAGTAATATTGAAGTTTCTTCTCATCTTGAGAAGAATATTTGCTACAGAAACACTCTCACAGTAATAGTGAGAGTGTAAACTGTCTCATCAAGGAGAAATAACTGGAGGAATCCCCCAGGAGTTAGGCTCAGTGTCCCAGGAATTACGCCCAAGGAAAGTCAATGAACTCAGTGATGGAAGATAAAACCCAGCCTAAATAAAACCCTAAATCATTTAGGTGGAACATGAGATATTCTTACAACAGTTACAAGAGGTCTAAAATGCCTGGACTGGAACATAAGGGGAACACAATGACGTGGAGCTGAGAGTGCATGGCAAAACTGATTGGATCTGGCAAAAATTATGTAAGCATACCAAGGAAACCACCAGTGGGACAAAACCCTAAGAAATCTGTATGACAACATATCATGTTGAACATAATGAGATTTATAGACAAAGGAAAGATCTTAATTATGTCACTGTCACACAGGTGATGATGAACCAGTTCCATCATAAGGTGACTCCTTGCTGTGTTTAAGATAACCTGTCAATTCTGTCTAGTCAGTTACAAGAAAATTTGCATTAATTGCACAGATTAACTATCAGCATCATTTACTGCACAATCAAAGGCAAGGCAAAGAAATCATAGACATGTTGTTGAATGCTGATGATGTTATTGGGAGTTTTGATGGTTTTTTTTCTTAAAGGGAAATCATCGGTGACTCTCATGCATGAAGCAGATCCTTTCACTGTGATGTTTCCTGAATAGCCACTGAGATACCAGCCCATTGAGTTGTGGTCTCTCTCTCTTTTAAAAAGCAACTTCTACCTTCAGCTTGATCTCTTGCTTGAGCTTCCCTTCCGGCTACTAGGCTCCTTTTCTGATCCTGCAGAGGGCTTTTGTAAGGGATTGTGATCTCTAAGTTTTTCCCCTTTCAAGAACTAATCATTCTATTAATCACAATTCTAAACTGCTGTGGGAGTTTGTTTGTGACTTATGCTTTCATATGTGATACAAGCGACCTGTGTGTATAGGGTCTTCTCTCTGTTCATGTGGGGAAGGCATGGCAGCAGGAGTAGATGGCTGCTCATTCTCTGTAAGGAAATCAGTAAACAGTGGGCACCAAGTACAAGGATGTCCTGAAATATTAAGTCTTGTCCTTTCAAGGCCCCAAAGCCTCCAGCTAGGTTCAGGGTCACGACAATCTCCAAAACCCAACGAGCATGAAGTATTCAGAACCAGAAGCCTGTGTGTGCCATATCACATAAATTCATCGTGAGTACACCAATCTGTTTTTTTTTTTTAATTCTAAATTATTCTGTCCCATCAGAACGATCTATATTACCAATTAACCAAATTTGCTGCATCTTTGGTGTCCTAGAATTGCTTTAAATTGTTGCTAGGACAGTCTTACAAACCTTCCTGTGCTGTTATGAGACCTTAAGGGGACAGCACTTATTTCAGAAATCAAAGGCAGGTGGGTTCAATCCTATGGTTAGCTGTTAGCTAAACACTGGAAGGATGGATTTGACTAAGAAAGGGAGACAGCATACATGGAGGCAGGTAACCTTTCCTTTGCAAAATGACCCATTTTGAGGCCTTACTTCAGGCTCGTCTCTTCTTCTAATCTTGGTTTTTTTTATTAGTTTAGGAGAAGAATTAAAACTCCATTTACAGTATCTGTGAACTCGAGTTAAGTATGTGTGACCAACTTGATGTCTGCCTGTCTGTCAACAGGGCCAGAGTTCAGGGGCATCTGATGCATAGCACAGGAATATCAGCCATCAATCTCTGGTCCACCTAACTCTACAGCATTAGAGTGGTCATGGTTGCTCATCTGATCTTCCTCATATGATCTCCATCCACAGAGATGTCAGAAAAATCCTCCTTTGAGAGTGCAAGTTCTTTACAAATGAAAGATTATACAACAGAAGACACATGGGAGATTTCTATGGGCCAGCTGTTGAAAGGATAAAGTGACAGAAGAAGTTTATTGATTAATTAAAGAAAGAATCCGCTTCAGCTGATAGGTTAGAACATAGGTAGGTGGAGTAAACAAAATAGAATGCCGGGAGGAAGAGGGAGTGAGCTCAGAGAAGCCATGCTCCCCTCTCCCCGGCAGATGTCATAGCTCTGCTCTCTGAGGCAGATGTCGATGCAGCCAGCCACCATGTCAGACATGCTGAATTTTTCCTGGTAAGTGCACCTCGTTATACTACACTGATTATTAGAAATGCGTTAAAATGCTGAATCTAATGGGCCAGCAGTGTTTAAAAGAATACAGTTTTTGTGTATTTATTTCAGGCATAACCTTCATGCGGCCGTGGTGCTGGGGACACAGCCTCGCTGCTCAAATAACTACAGAATGGCTTGCAGCCTTTTGGACAACTGAATCCACTGAAAGCCTGAGAATGCTTGGGAAAGTGTAAAGCATGTTTTCTTGGTAGCAGCGATTTCTCGGTCTGCTCTGCTTGCTAGAAGAAAGCAAGGGCTCTCATCTAAAAGAGGCTTGCTGACTCAGCTTCAGCTGCAAAACCCTGCAGCCCTTAAGAGGTCCTGCCACAAAACATTTAAATGGTGTTGATAAAAGCCAACTGAATGCTTGTATGTTTTCAGCAGTAGCAGGAAAAAAAACTGTGTTGTTTTAAAATGCCGGCTTTCTGGGCCACCCTGCCTGGGCAAACTCTGACTGTTTGAGGAAGGAGGGCCAGCTACAGAAAGAGGGCTTGAGTGTTGTCTGTTGCAGCCTCTTTGATGGCAAGGACCTTGAAACACTGTAGACTTGTGGCACTGAATGCGGCTCTGTTCGGTACCTCAGCCACAAGGTTGGAATGGCAGAAAGCTAAGGAATGGGCTACATCTGGCCAGCAAAGCCACGGCTTTAGTCCTACTGAGATTGCTTGGTAAATGAAAGACTCATGTGGTCAGAAAAACAGAGAGAGACATAAAGTAAACAAGGATTCAAAGACAAAGAAAATTTTTAAATGATTTACAGTGTGTTAAAAATATGTGCAGGGTAAAATTTGAAGTTCTTAAAGTTAAAAAAAGGAAGAGAGTTGTTGGGTGTGGTAGTACACACCTGTAAACCCAACACATGGGAGGCAGAGGGAGATTGACCTCTGTACCTTCAAGGTGAGGTAGCACACGGCTTTAATCCCAGTGCCTTGAAGGCAGAGACAAACAGATCTTTGCGAGTTCAATGTGTAGTAGCATACACCTTTAATCCCAATGCCTGAAAGGCAGAGAGAGGCAGATCTCTGAGACTTCAAGGACAGACAGGTATACAGAGTTATTCCAGGTCAAAGATACAGAGAACCTGTCTCAAAAGGCAAAAAATAAAAAGGAAAAATAAACAAAATAGAGGTTAAATTGAAGCACACAAAGATGGAAAATTCACAGCGAATTTTGATATTGTATGCTATTATGCTCGTTTAGAATCATTTGAATTTTGAGGCAGTAGCAATAGCTGCTAAAAGATATTTCTTTATAAAAGCTGCTGAAATAATCCAACATAGATATTTTGAAAATGCCTTGACTTTGAAATTTGGATCTAAGGACATGATGCTTTGGAAAGGAGTTTCTATTTTGTTTTCACAGAGGGTGATAGTCTGTGGATGCCTCTATCCTAATATGGTAGGATGGACCACGCCCTACTTAAAGGTTGCTGTGAACACCTTTAAAAAATTGCTTCGCTCAACTGCCAACTGAGATCAATCAATAATGATGCCACCATTCAGCAGGAAGCATTTTGGAGAGAAGAAACTGCACCCACGTTCCCAAATATGGCTTATTAACGTTCTTTTACATTTAAAGTGGGATGTGATATAGATATGAATATTTGCATTCGTATAGATTTTGCTTTACTGATAGAGATTTTAGGTCAATTGTGTTATATGTATATGCATTTTTGATCTTCATTAAGGTATTGTGATTGTGTAGTTCATTTAAAAATATAATGTATATAGGTTATTAATGGATAATCATTCATAATAGTCAAGTTTGTAGTCATGTTAGTTAGATTTTCTAGCTACATAGATATATATATTTCAGTTAGATAGGCATTATTCATATCTCTCTAGACTACAAAATAGGCTATTTAATGTTTTAGTACCTTAGGGTTTTTCATGACAGTGAGACACTCTACTCTTGGCAGCACATATCTACTTCAGGAAGAAGATGGGCATCATAGAGGATCCTTATGGAGTTTGATAGCCATTTGGGGAAGAAACTGCTCTTGCCTGAATTGTTGCATAAACTGTACACAGAAAAAACTCAGAGAGAGGACTACTGAACTTGCCTAAAGGCGAGATGATCTTTTCATGTTCCTGATTCAGGAAAGGGTCAGCAAAACATTCTTCAAGACAAGCAGATAGAGACTGCCTTTGAAATTTCCTGCTTCATGGAAATGTCTGCTGGAAACTATGGGCCTGTAGGCTGAGGATGGAAATCCCAACGGTACAGAGGAACTTTGGGTGACTGTCCAGGCAGCGAGATGCCTCTGTCATTTCTAGAGTTTGAAAATGGCTTACTTTTTGTTTGCTTAGGTAATACTGTATTATTCTGGAGTCTCTGATGGAGTTGAAGAATAGATAGATAGTTATAGTTTTCCATTGTTATGATAAAAGATAAAATAGATATAAATATTGTAACTGTAATTCTTGCTTGATAACTGTTTTGTTATATGTAATTTTGCTATGTTAAAGATAAAGATTCCGTTCTTGTTTAAACAGAAAAAGGAGTAATGATGGAGTATAGGTCATTGGTTAATTAAATAAAGAAACTGTTTGGCCTGAAAGGTTGGAACATAGGTGGGTGGAATAAACATAAGAGAATGCTGGGAGGAATAGGAATTGAGCTTAGAGATGCCATGCACCTCTGCCATGGGCAGAAATGGTAGCTCTGCACTCTGAGGCAGATGGCGATACAGCCAGCCACCAGGTCAGACATGCTAAATCTTTCCTTCTAAGCGCACCTCGTGCTGCAACATACATTATTAGACATGGGTTAAGAAGCTGAAAATAATGGGGCAGGCAGTGTTGAAATGAATAGTTTTGTGTTGTTATTTCGGAGCATAACCTTACAAGGGGGCCCCATGGGGATGCAGCCCTGCTGCTCAAATTTCTACAATCAAGGGGGAAATGGAAGAAGGGAAGGAAGAAGAGAGAGAGACAAGGAAGAATGGATGAATTCAATCATTCCTTGGAAAAATGAGTGAACCAATGAATGAGGAGACCTAGTAGGAAAAAATGTGCTGCATTCCCTCAGAGAGTCAGGTCAAATTAAGGATTGACAAGGTTTTCCACTAAGGAGGAGGCTTATTCCATTTTACCTTCTTTGTGCTCCAGGCCCACCCACAAGAGTGATGATGAGGACAGGGAGAAGAAGAGGAGAGGGTGTACCAGAATTCCCTGGTACAATTTCTCACCCAAATTGTAGCCAAATCACCTGACCTGGGACAGCTGATCTACATGCTGGACCCTAACTCCCAGTTTGACAACTCTCACATTTTAACCAAGTTTGTGAAGATGACGGAACCAAAAATAGCCCAGTTACAAGATGGCAGGTTCCTTACAGGATGGGAGTCAGATATCAGTACCATACTGGTATTTGGCGGTTTGATGGGTGTGTGGGGTCTTTGCCAGACTCCACCTAGCATCATGGATTCCCTACTTTACTGATATTATGGAGTTCGGTGCATTCATCATATGTGTGCATGTCACACACTAGTGGGCATCATATGTACATGTTTATCCTGTGTGTGGGTGAGTGTGTTTTATAGCCCAAGTACTACAGAACATGATCAATGAAAGGGAACACTGTTTTCCAGATATGGCAGGGCAATTATTTAAATGAACTGACAAGGGTTGGATGGCATGGATAAGACCTATGAGAGTTCAAGGCATACCGAATCCAGGCATGACAAAGTAGGTGGCAGACAGAATTCTGGCAAAACTAAGTAGGTAGCTTGATGTCCAACTTACTGGAGAAGAGCAACTGAGCGGAGACACTTTTCACTAAGCAACATGCTCTAGTGGAGATCAAACATCCTTTGACTTACAGCCAGTACGAATTAAACCATTCATCAAATGAAACCTAATTATCTCTGATTTTGAGTATACATTTGTGTCCCTTCCTGATTAATCTACTCTTTATCCTCTTAAGTCCCAATACCTCACGCTGATATCGGTCACATCTTTCCATTTGACATGGTTTTCCCTCAAGCTTCGTACCGCCCCGAGATCATACAACTTTTTGTCCCCTCTCCACTGCTTCCTTGACAGCCATCTTGTCCTTTACCACACCACGCATCCTCAGTCCTTTACTCTCCAAGGGGAAAAGACCATAAATCCTGCTTTGTTTTGAGGCATGTATTTCTGTGATGCCCCATCCACCAAACACAATCCATCATTGACCAAATAATACAACATGTTAACAAATTTTTATTCTTTGAGAAAGAATAATCCATTGGAAAAAATACCAGGATTCATAGAAGACCTGAGGTATCTCTGAAAAAAACACATTCCCAAAGAGAGAATTAAGTCTGCCCCTCAAAATTTGAGAATTTCACTTTAACAGATCTTCACCAAATCATAGACATAGATATGGAAGTCATTATCAAACTTGATGAAATACACAGAAGGTTTGTTGGGAACTTGGCAAATAATTTTACCTATCTCTTGGGTTCCATCTTTTTTGTTGTACTGCACTCTTTTGCCCTCCAAGGAATCCCTGCCTAATTCCAAAGTCACCTCTACTGGAGGACATTCAGGCGTGATGTGGAGGTTGCCTTCAATGGAATCATCATGATGGTGGTAAAGGTACAGGACCGGATCATTCTCGTTGACCATGTAGAGACAGGTCGTTATGGCCTGCACCTCATCTGGGACCACGCCACTCCACTCTTCCTTAGAGCCTGGCATGATGTGGAGGTTGCCTTCCAGGTAGTCATCCAGGAGGTGGTAAATGTACAAGACCGGATCTTTCTTGTAGGTAATATAAAACCAGGTCTTCATGATTGGCACCTCTTCTAGGACCATCCCGTTCCAGTCATTCTTAGAGCCATTTGTGCCCATGAATGTATGTTTCACTGCTCTGCCAACTATGGTGTTTGAGAGATGAGTGTCTGTCACCTGAGGAAATGGCACATTATTAGGCAGGATCTTCAGGTTTAAAATCCTTTCATCACTATGAAGCTCCACGCCATAGACACAATCAATCCCATCATATTTCAACAAATAGAGAGAGGGATATGTTGGCAGTTGATCTAGAATGATGGCTTTCCAATGGTGACTGGTTCATTGGCTTCCTTCCAGCCATGAGAAATTCTGCGGCCAACAATATTCTCCAGGGCCTCAAAAGGCTTACTAAGTTTTTGCTTCTGGAGCGATGGCCCATTCTTCTTCTGGAGATGTGGCATGCAACTCATACTAAGAGGCATCTTCTTCATGGTGGGAGACTTTCTGAGATAGGCCACAGCACTCCTGTTCCACTGTCTCTTGGCTCTGTTTCTGTGCTTGGGCTTCATAGCTGCCAATCTCTGCATAGGAAGAACTCTTCAGTTTAAATCAGACACAAAGTGGTTTCCTCCACCATAAGTGCCTGCAAGGATAAGAAGGTGAGGATGTGAGGTCAAGGCTCTTTTTAGGAATAACTTTGGAGCAGGTGAAAAAGGCAGGGCTGAATAGATTTGGATACCTAAATGGAATATGTTCTTAAGAAATTAATAGGAAAAGTATCAAACTCTTGTCTACAGCTCAGTATATGTGTATCAGAGACATATTCCTGCTGCAAAATGCAATTGACCTCTACTGAGAAACCTACTTCCTGACTTACTATATCAATGAGAGAGGAAGCTATGCCTATACCTAAAGTGAGAAAGAAATATCTGAACAGATGGCAAAGAATTCAAAGAACAGCCACTCCTCTCCTTACCACTCAAGCTACGGGTTAGTTGGCTGATCTATAACCACCTGCCCAAGGTCATGGCACTCCAGTCCACTGGCTCTCTCTATTGTGTCTCCTGATCCAGATCCAGGTTGATTACATAAAGATATTCTGTATCTTCATTAGAGAAGTGAGTACTGTGAGTCAAACTGCCAAAAGAAAGAAACATTAATCTGTGCAACAGCACCTATTAGAAATAATTATCTTTTAAAACACATATGGAAAAAGAGGATCTTTGCCATTTCAGTGGACTGAGGAATTGGACATTTTTAGCAAAGATAGAGTGGGGAGAATACCTGACATTAACCGTCCCCCAGCTATCAAATATAGGAGCTGTTAACGACATAAATTTTGGACCCAGAGCAGATTTGAAAGAAACCTTTCTTTGACTACAGAGGTCCTAGTTGCTTCCTAAACATATTTACCAAAAGAAAATATCTTGGCTCTCTAGATTCCAACTTCTGGAAATTCGGTTGAACAGTTGTGGAGCCCAAGAGCTGAACTGACCTCCTCAGCCACCGTGAAGATAGTAAGCCCACCTTCACAGAAGACTAGTGCTTCATGTGCAACAGAGTTGCCACCCCAACCAAAGCTTTGTGACATCATCAAGGCTCTACTTATGTCATAAAACTCCTCCTAGCCAGGTTTCTTCCCTACTAACCCCCAGAAATATCCAGCATACAGGTCCTAAAATGCTGCTCATACAGCCCCATGAAGACCCAAAATAAAAACCCCAATCTTCTTCCCAATTACTTGAGTCATATTTTCCATGTAACTCAACCTTTTTATGTGTGTGTGTTTTTTTTTTCTGTATAATAATTTTTGGTCTGAGTCAACAACTCACATGAATGTTTTTTAATCCTAACTCCAATGTCCTCATTGGTTATTTTCTATTGATTTTTCCATTACTTCATAATAATAATTATCAAACTTTCCACTTCTCTTCCTCCTCCCACATTCTTCTTGCTCCGCAAATAAACCTCTCCACTCAAACACCAGTCCAAATAGAGGGCAGGGTACTTTGAGCTGTGGGAAGTCCAAGCCCACCCTTCATCCATCCTGATTTAGCAAGGTATGCATCCACAAAAAATATGATCACAAAAAGCCAGTGTATGATATGCAGACAAGTGACAGTGCCATTATCTTTGGCTTCTCCGTCTGCCCCAATTTTCAGCCACATTCAGAGCTTCCAGTTTGATCCCATGTTCTTTCATTCCCAGGTCACTGGATTAGTTGAAATCCCCTTAGTTCAGGCACAGTGTCTCATAGTGTGGACCAAGCCCTTATATTCCTGACATCCTTGCTCTTTTTCTCCATCCATCTGCTCTTCCACTGGAGCTTGGAAGCTCCATCTAGTTTTCTGATTTTGACCCTGACTTGATCTCCATCATTTGCCAAACAAAAGTTCCATGGTGGTTTTCAAGATAGTCAGTCATCAGTCTGACTAAGGGACAAGGCACACATAGTTCCTAGGGACATGTCACAGTGCGGTCAACTTCTCCTCCCTGCTTAAGTACCTAGAGAGGGTCACCCTATGGCCTTCTGAGAACCACTCGAGAGATATCGATCTTGACATCCCCAGAATGGCCCCATAAATTAAGATATCATCAGTGTATGTGAATTAACTTGTGTGTGTTTGTGTATGTGTATTTTAATCACAATAACAAATGGATTGTAATATTGAAGTTTCTTCTCATCTTGAGAAGAATATTTGCTACAGAAACACTCCCACAGTAATAGTGAGAGTGTAAACTGTCTCATCAAGGAGAAATAACTGGAGGAATCCCCCAGGAGTTAGGCTCAGTGTCCCAGGAATTACGCCCAAGGAAAGTCAATGAACTCAGTGATGGAAGATAAAACCCAGCCTAAATAAAACCCTAAATCATTTAGGTGGAACATGAGATACTCTTACAACAGTTACAAGAGGTCTAAAATGCCTGGACTGGAACATAAGGGGAACACAAGGACGTGGAGCTGAGAGTGCATGGCAAAACTGATTGGATCTGGCAAAAATTATGTAAGCATACAAAGGAAACCACCAATGGGACAAAACCCTAACAAATCTGTATGACAACATATCATGTTGAACATAATGAGATTTATAGACAAAGGAAAGATCTTAATTATGTCACTGTCACACAGGTGATGATGAACCAGTTCCATCGTAGAGTGACTCCCTGCTGTGTTTAAGATAACCTGTCAATTCTGTCTAGTCAGTTACAAGGAAATTTGCATTAAGTGCACAGATTAACTATCAGCATCATTTAATGCACAATCAAAGGCGAGGCAAAGAAATCATAGACATGTTGTTGAATGCTGATGATGTTATTGGGAGTTTTGATGGGTTTTTTTCTTAAAGGGAAATCATCGGTGACTCTCATGCATGAAGCAGATCCTTTCTCTTTGATGTTTCCTGAATAGCCACTGAGATACCAGCCCATTGAGTTGTGGTCTCTCTCTCTTTTAAAAAGCAACTTCTACCTTCAGCTTGATCTCTTGCTTGAGCTTCCCTTCCGGCTACTAGGCTCCTTTTCTGATCCTGCAGAGGGTTTTTGTAAGGGATTGTGATCTCTAAGTTTTTCCCCTTTCAAGAACTAATCATTCTATTAATCACAATTCTAAACTGCTGTGGGAGTTTGTTTGTGACTTATGCCTTCACATGTGATACAAGCGACCTGTGTGTATAGGGTCTTCTCTCTGTTCATGTGGGGAAGAGATGGCAGCAGGAGTAGATGGCTGCTCATTCTCTGTAAGGAAATCAGTAAACAGTGGGGACCAAGTACAAGGATGTCCTGAAATATTAAGTCTTGTCCTTTCAAGGCCCCAAAGCCTCCAGCTAGGTTCAGGGTCACGACAATCTCCAAAACCCACCGAGCATGAAGTATTCAGAACCAGAAGCCTGTGTGTGCCATATCACATAAATTCATCGTGAGTACACCAATCTGTTTTTTTTTTAATGCTACATTACTTTGTCCCATCAGAACGATCTATATTACCAATTACCCAAATTTGCTGCATCTTTGGTGTCCTAGAATTGCTTTAAATTGTTGCTGGGACAGTCTTACAAACCTTCCTGTGCTGTTATGAGACCTTAAGGGGACAGCACTTATTTCAGAAATCAAAGGCAGTTGGGTTCAATCCTATGGTTAGCTGTTAGCTAGACACTGGAAGGATGGATTTGACTAAGAAAGGGAGACAGCATACATGGAGGCAGGTAACCTTCCCTTTGCAAAATGACCCACTTTGAGGCCTTACTTCAGGCTCTTCTCTTCTCCTAATCTTGTTTTTTTTATTAGTTTAGGAGAAGAATTAAAACTCCATTTACAGTATCTGTGAACCTGAATGAGTTAAGTATGTGTGACCAACTTGATGTCTGCCTGTCTGTCAACAGGGCCAGAGTTCAGGGGCATCTGATGCATAGCACAGGAATGTCAGCCATCAATCTCTGGTCCACCTAACTCTACAGCATTAGAGTTGTCATGATTGCTCATCTGATCTTCCTCATATGATCTCCATCCACAGAGATGTCAGAAAAATCCTCCCCTGAGAGTGCAAGTTCTTTACAAATGAAAGATTATACAACAGAAGACACATGGGAGATTTATATGGGCAAGCTGTTGAAAGGATAAAGTGACAGAAGAAGTTTATTGATTAATTAAAGAAAGAATCCGCTTCAGCTGATAGGTTAGAACATAGGTAGGTGGAGTAAACAAAATAGAATGCCGGGAGGAAGAGGTAGTGAGCTCAGAGAAGCCATGCTCCCCTCTCCCTGGCAGATGCCATAGCTCTGCTCTCTGAGGCAGATGTCGATGCAGCCAGCCACCATGTCAGACATGCTGAATTTTTCATGGTAAGTGCAACTCGTTATACTACACTGATTATTAGAAATGGGTTAAAATGCTGAATCTAATGGGCCAGCAGTGTTTAAAAGAATACAGTTTTTGTGTATTTATTTCAGGCATAACCTTCATGCGGCTGTGGTGCTGGGGACACAGTCACGCTGCTCAAATAACTACAGAATGGAATGCAGCCTTGTGGACAACTGAATCCACTGAAAGCCTGAGAAAGCTTGGGAAAGAGTAAAGCATGTTTTCTTGGTAGTAGCGATTTCTCGGTCTGCTCTGCTTGCTAGAAGAAAGCAAGGGCTCTCATCTAAAAGAGGCTTGCTGACTCAGCTTCAGCTGCAAAACCCTGCAGCCCTTAAGAGGTCCTGCCACAAAACATTTAAATGGTGTTGATAAAAGCCAACTGAATGCTTGTATGTTTTCCGCAGTAGCAGGAAAAAAAACTGTGTTGTTTTAAAATGCCGGCTCTCTGGGCCATCCAGCCTGTTCAAACTCTGACTGTTTGAGGAAGGAGGGCCAGCTACAGAAAGAGGGCTTGAGTGTTGTCTGTAGCAGCCTCTTTGATGGCAAGGACCTTGAAACACTGTAGACTTGTGGCACTGAATGCGGCTCTGTTCGGTACCTCAGCCACAAGGTTGGAATGGCAGAAAGCTAAGGAATGGGCTACATCTGGCCAGCAAAGCCACGGCTTTAGTCCTACTGAGATTGCTTGGTAAATGAAAGACTCATGTGGTCAGAAAAACAGAGAGAGAAATAGAGTAAAGAGAGATTCAAAGACAAAGAAAATTTTTAAATGATTTACAGTGTGTTAAAAATATGTGCAGGCTAAAATTTGAAGTTCTTAAAGTTAAAAAAGGAAGAGAGTTGGTGGGTGTGGTAGGACACACCTGTAAACCCAACACATGGGAGGCAGAGGGAGATTGACCTCTGTACCTTCAAGGTGAGGTAGCACACGCCTTTAATCCCAGTGCCTTGAAGGCAGAGACAAACAGATCTTTGTGAGTTCAATGTGTAGTAGCATACACCTTTAATCCCAATGCCTGAAAGGCAGAGAGAGGCAGATCTCTGAGACTTCAAGGACAGACAGGTATACAAGGTTATTCCAGGTCAAAGATACAGAGAACCTGTCTCAAAAGGCAAAAAATAAAAAGGAAAAATAAACAAAATAGAGGTTAAATTGAAGCGCACAAAGATGGAAAATTCACAGCGAATTTTGATATTGTATGCTATTATGCTGTTTTTGAATCATTTGAATTTTGAGGCAGTAGCAATAGCTGCTAAAAGATGTTTCTTTATAAAAGCTGCTGAAATAATCCAACATAGATATTTTGAAAATGCCTTGACTTTGAAATTTGGATCTAAGGACATGATGCTTTGGAAAGGAGTTTCTATTTTGTTTTCACAGAGGGTGATAGTCTGTGGATGCCTCTATCCTAATATGGTAGGATGGACCACGCCCTACTTAAAGGTTGCTGTGAACACCTTTAAAAAATTGCTTCGCTCAACTGCCAACTGAGATAAATCAATAATGATGCCACCATTCAGCAGGAAACATTTTGGAGAGAAAAAACTGCACCCACATTCCCAAATATGGCTTATAAACATTCTTTTACATTTAAAGTGGGATGTGATATAGACATGAATATTTGCATTAGTATAGATTTTGCTTTACTGATAGAGATTTTAGGTCAATTGTGTTATATGTATATGCATTTTTGATCTTAATTAAGGTATTGTGATTGTGTAGTTCATTTAAAAATATAATGTATATAGGTTATTAATGGATAATCATTAATAATACTCAAGTTTGTAGTCATGTTAGTTAGATTTTCTAGCTACATAGATATATATATTTCAGTTAGATAGGCATTATTCATATCTCTCTAGACTACAAAATAGGCTATTTAATGTTTTAGTACCTTAGGGTTTTTCATGACAGTGAGACACTCTACTCTTGGCAGCACATATCTACTTCAGGAAGAAGATGGGCATCAAAGAGGATCCTTATGGATTTTGATAGTCATTTGGGGAAGAAACTGCTCTTGCCTGGATTGTTGCATAAACTGTACACAGAAAACACTCAGAGAGAGGACTACTGAACTTGCCTAAAGGTGAGATGATCTTTTCGTGTTCCTGATTCAGGAAAGGGTCAGCAAAACATTCTTCAAGACAAGCAAATAGTGACTGCCTTTGAAATTTCCTGCTTCATGGAAATGTCTGCTGGAAACTATGGGCCTGTAGGCTGAGGGTGGAAACACCAACGGTACAGAGGAACTTTGGGTGACTGTCCAGGCAGCGAGATGTCTCTGTCATTTCTAGAGTTTGAAAATGGCTTACTTTTTGTTTGCTTAGTTAATACTGTATTATTCTGGAGTCTCTGATGGAGTTGAAGGATAGATAGATAGTTATAGTTTTCCATTGTTATGATAAAAGATAAAATAGATATAAATATTGTAACTGTAATTCTTGCTTGATAACTGTTTTGTTATGTGTAATTTTGCTATGTTAAAGTTAAAGATTCCATTCTTGTTTAAACAGAAATAGGAGTAATGATGGAGTATAGGTCATTGGTTAATTAAATAAAGAAACTGTTTGGCCTGAAAGGTTAGAACATAGGTGGGTGGAATAAATATAAGAGAATGCTGGGAGGAATAGGAATTGAGCTTAGAGATGCCATGCACCTCTCCCATGGGCAGAAATGGTAGCTCTGCACTCTGAGGCAGATGGCGATACAGCCAGCCACCAGGTCAGACATGCTAAATCTTTCCTTCTAAGCGCACCTCGTGCTGCAACATACATTATTAGACATGGGTTAAGAGGGTGAAAATAATGGGGGAGGCAGTGTTTAAATGAATAGTTTTGTGTTGTTATTTTGGAGCATAACCTTACAAGGCGGCCCCATGGGGATCCAGCCCTGCTGCTCAAATTTCTACAATCAAGGGGAAATGGAAGAAGGGAAGAAAGAATAGAGAGAGACAAGGAAGAATGGATGGATTCAATCATTCATTGGAAAAATGAGTGAACCAATGAATGAGGAGACCTAGTAGGAAAAAATGTGCTGCATTCCCTCAGAGTGTCAGGTCAAATTAAGGATTGACAAGGTTTTCCACTAAGGAGGAGGCTTATTCCATTATACCTTCTTTGTGCTCCAGGCCCACCCACAAGAGTGATTATGAGGACAGGGAGAAGAAGAGGAGAGGGTGTACCAGAATTCCCTGGTACAATTTCTCACCCAAATTGTAGCCAAATCACCTGACCTGGGACAGCTGATCTACATGCTGGACCCTAACTCCCAGTTTGACATCTCTAACATTTTAACCAAGTTTGTGAAGATGAAGGAACCAAAAATAGCCCAGTTACAGGATGGCAGGTTCCTTACAGGATGGGAGTCAGACATCAGTACCATACTGGTATTTAGCGGTTTGATGGGTGTGTGGAGTCTTTGCCAGACTCCACCTAGCATCATGGATTCCCTACTTTACTGATATTATGGAGTTCGGTGCATTCATAATATGTGTGCATGTCACACACTAGTGGGCATCATATGTACATGTTTATCCTGTGTGTGGGTGAGTGTGTTCATGAGTTTTATAGCCCAAGTACTACAGAACATGATCAATGAAAGGGAACACTGTTTTCCAGATATGGCAGGGCAATTATTTAAATGAACTGACAAGGGTTGGATGGCATGGATTAGACCTATGAGAGTTCAAGGCATACCGAATCCAGGCATGACAAAGTAGGTGGCAGACAGAATTCTGGCAAAACTAAGTAGGTAGCTTGATGTCCAACTTACTGGAGAAGAGCAACTGAGCGGAGACACTTTTCACTAAGCAACATGCTCTAGTGGAGATCAAACATCCTTTGACTTACAGCCAGTATGAATTAAACCATTCATCAAATGAAACCTAATTTTCTCTGATTTTGAGTATACATTTGTGTCTCTTCCTGATTAATCTACTCTTTATCCTCTTAAGTCCCAATACCTCACGCTGATATCGGTCATATCTTTCCATTTGACATGGTTTTCCCTCAAGCTTCATACTGCCCCGAGATCATACAACTTTTTGTCCCCTCTCCACTGCTTCCTTGACAGCCATCTTGTCCTTTACCACACCACGCATCCCCAGTCCTTTACTCTCCAAGGGGAAAAGACCATAAATCCTGCTTTGTTTTGAGGCATGTATTTCTGTGATGCCCCATCCACCAAACACAATCCATCGTTGAACAAATAACACAACATGTTAACAAATTTTTATTCTTTGAGAAAGAATAATCCATTGGAAAAGATACCAGGATTCATAGAAGACCTGAGGTATCTCTGAAAAAACACATTACCAAAGAGAGCATTAAGTCTGCCCCTCAAAATTTGAGAATTTCACTTTAACAGATCTTCACCAAATCATAGACATAGATATGGAAGTCATTATCAAACTTGATGAAATACACAGAAGGTTTGTTGGGAACTTGGCAAATAATTATACCTATCTCTTGGGTTCCATCTTTTTTGTTGTACTGCACTCTTTTGCCCTCCAAGGAATCCCTGCCTAATTCCAAAGTCACCTCTACTGTTGGACATTCAGGCGTGATGTGGAGGTTGCCTTCAATGGAATCATCATGATGTTGGTAAAGGTACAGGACCGGATCATTCTCGTTGACAATGTAGAAACAGGTCGTTATGGTCTGCACCTCATCTGGGACCACGCCACTCCACTCTTCCTTAGAGCCTGGCATGATGTGGAGGTTGCCTTCCAGGTAGTCATCCAGGAGGTGGTAAATGTACAAGATGGGATCTTTCTTGTAGGTAATATAAAACCAGGTCTTCATGATTGGCACCTCTTCTAGGACCCTCCCGTTCCAGTCATTCTTAGAGCCATTTGTGCCCATGAATGTATGTTTCACTGCTCTGCCAACTATGGTGTTTGAGAGATGAGTGTCTGTCACCTGAGGAAATGGCACATTATTAGGCAGGATCTTCAGGTTTAAAATCCTTTCATCACTATGAAGCTCCAAGCCATAGACACAATCAATCCCATCATATTTCAACAAATAGAGAGAGGGATATGTTGGCAGTTGATCTAGAATGATGGCTTTCCAATGGGTGACTGGTTCATTGGCTTCCTTCCAGCCATGAGAAATTCTGCGGCCAACAATATTCTCCAGGGCCTCAAAAGGCTTACTAAGTTTTTGCTTCTGGAGCGATGGCCCATTCTTCTTCTGGAGATGTGGCATGCAACTCATACTAAGAGGCATCTTCTTCATGGCGGGAGACTTTCTGAGATAGGCCACAGCACTCCTGTTCCACTGTCTCTTGGCTCTGTTTCTGTGCTTGGGCTTCATAGCTGCCAATCTCTGCATAGGAAGAACTCTTCAGTTTAAATCAGACACAAAGTGGTTTCCTCCACCATAAGTGCCTGCAAGGATAAGAAGGTGAGAATGTGAGGTCGAGGCTCTTTTTAGGAATATCTTTGGAGCAGGTGAAAAAGGCAGGGCTGAATAGATTTGGATACCTAAATGGAATATGTTCTTAAGAAATTAATAGGAAAATTATCAAACTCTTGTCTACAGCTCAGTATATGTGTATCAGAGACATATTCCTGCTGCAAAATGCAATTGACCTCTACTGAGAAACCTACTTCCTGACTTACTATATCAATGAGAGACGAAGCTATGCCTATACCTAAAGTGAGAAAGAAATATCTGAACAGATGGCAAAGAATTCAAAGAACAGCCACTCCTCTCCTTACCACTCAATCTACTGGTTAGTTGGCTGATCTATAACCACCTGCCCAAGGTCATGGCACTCCAGTCCACTGGCTCTCTCTATTGTGTCTCCTGATCCAGATCCAGGTTGATTACATAAAGATATTCTGTATCTTCATTAGAGAAGTGAGTACTGTGAGTCAAACTGCCAAAAGAAAGAAACATTAATCTGTGCAACAGCACCTATTAGAAATAATTATCTTTTAAAACACATAGGGACAAAGAGGATCTTTGCCATTTAAGTGGACTGAGGAATTGGACATTTTTAGCAAAGATAGAGTGGGGAGAATACCTGACATTAACCGTCCCCCAGCTATCAAATATAGGAGCTGTTAACGACATAAATTTTGGACCCAGAGCAGATTTGAAAGAAACCTTTCTTTGACTACAGAGGTCCTAGTTGCTTCCTAAACATATTTACCAAAAGAAAATATCTTGGCTCTCTAGATTCCAACTTCTGGAAATTCGGTTGAACAGTTGTGGAGCCCAAGAGCTGAACTGACCTCCTCAGCCACCGTGAAGATAGTAAGCCCACCTTCACAGAAGACTAGTGCTTCATGTGCAACAGAGTTGCCACCCCCAACCAAAGCTTTGTGACATCATCAAGGCTCTACTTATGTCATAAAACTCCTCCTAGCCAGGTTTCTTCCCTACTAACCCCCAGAAATATCCAGCATACAGGTGCTAAAATGCTGCTCATACAGCCCCATGAAGACCCAAAATAAAAACCCCAATCTTCTTCCCAATTACTTGAGTCATATTTTCCAAGTAACTCAACCCCTTTATGTCTTTTTTTTTTCTGTAAAATAATTTTTGGTCTGAGTCAACAACTCACGTGAATGTTTTTTTCCTACCTCCAATGTCCTCATTGGTTATTTTCTATTGATTTTTCCATTACTTCATAATAATAATTATCAAACGTTCCACTTCTCTTCCTCCTCCCACATTCTTCTTGCTCCGCAAATAAACCTCTCCACTCAAACACCAGTCCAAATAGAGGGCAGGGTACTTTGAGCTGTGGGAAGTCCAAGCCCACCCTTCATCCATCCAGATTTAGCAAGGTATGCATCCACAAAAAATATGATCACAAAAAGCCAGTGTATGATATGCAGACAATTGCAAGTGCCATTATCTTTGGCTTCTCCGTCTGCCCCAATTGTCAGCCACATTCAGAGCTTCCAGTTTGATCCCATGTTCTTTCATTCCCAGGTCACTGGATTAGTTGAAATCCCCTTAGTTCAGGCACAGTGTCTCATAGTGTGGACCAAGCCCTTATATTCCTGACATCCTTGCTCTTTTTCTCCATCCGTCTGCTCTTCCACTGGAGCTTGGAAGCTCCATCTAGTTTTCTGATTTTGACCCTGACTTGATCTCCATCATTTGCCAAACAAAAGTTCCATGGTGGTTTTCAAGATAGTCAGTCATCAGTCTGACTATGGGACAAGGCACACATAGTTCCTAGGGACATGTCACAGTGCGGTCAACTTCTCCTCCCTGCTTAAGTACCTAGAGAGGGTCACCCTATGGCCTTCTGAGAACCACTCGAGAGATATCGATCTTGACATCCCCAGAATATCCCCATAAATTGAGATATCATCAGTGTATGTGCATTTACTTGTGTGTGTGTGTTTGTGTGTGTGTATTTAAATCACAATAACAAATGGATTGTAATATGAAGTTTCTTGTCATCTTGAGAAGAATATTTGCTACAGCAACACTCTCACAGTAATAGTGAGAGTGTAAACTATCTAAGAAAGGAGAAATAACTGGAGGAATCCCCCAGGAGTTAGGCTCAGTGTCCCAGGAATTACGCCCAAGGAAAGTCAATGAACTCAGTGATGGAAGATAAAACCCAGCCTAAATAAAACCCTAAATCATTTAGGTGGAACATGAGATACTCTTACAACAGTTACAAGAGGTCTAAAATGCCTGGACTGGAACATAAGGGGAACACAATGACGTGGAGCTGAGAGTGCATGGCAAAACTGATTGGATCTGGCAAAAAATATGTAAGCATACCAAGGAAACCACCAGTGGGACAAAACCCTAAGAAATCTGTATGACATCATATCATGTTGAACATAATGAGATTTATAGACAAAGGAAAGATCTTAATTATGTCACTGTCACACAGGTGATGATGAACCAGTTCCATCGAGGAGTGACTCCCTGTTGTTTATAAGATAACCTGTCAATTCTGTCTAGTCTGTTACAAGGAAATTTGCATTAATTGCACAGATTAACTATCAGCATCATTTACTGCACAATCAAAGGCAAGGCAAAGAAATCATAGACATGTTGTTGAATGCTGATGATGTTATTGGGAGTTTTGATGGGTTTTTTTCTTAAAGGGAAATCATCGGTGACTCTCACGCATGAACAGATCCTTTCTCTGTGATGTTTCCTGAATAGCCACTGAGATACCAGCCCATTGAGTTGTGGTCTCTCTCTCTTTTAAAAAGCAACTTCTACCTTCAGCTTGATCTCTTGCTTGAGCTTCCCTTCCGGCTACTAGGCTCCTTTTCTGATCCTGCAGAGGGCTTTTGTAAGGGATTGTGATCTCTAAGTTTTTCCCCTTTCAAGAACTAATCATTCTATTAATCACAATTCTAAACTGCTGTGGGAGTTTGTTTGTGACTTATGCCTTCACATGTGATACAAGCGACCTGTGTGTATAGGGTCTTCTCTCTGTTCATGTGGGGAAGGCATGGCAGCAGGAGTAGATGGCTGCTCATTCTCTGTAAGGAAATCAGTAAACAGTGGGGACCAAGTACAAGGATGTCCTGAAATATTAAGTCTTGTCCTTTCAAGGCCCCAAAGCCTCCAGCTAGGTTCAGGGTCACGACAATCTCCAAAACCCACCGAGCATGAAGTATTCAGAACCAGAAGCCTGTGTGTGCCATATCACGTAAATTCATCGTGAGTACACCAATCTGTTTTTTTTTAATTCTAAATTATTTTGTCCATCAGAACGATCTATATTACCAATTAACCAAATTTGCTGCATCTTTGGTGTCCCAGAATTGCTTTAAATTGTTCCTGGGACAGTCTTACAAACCTTCCTGTGCTGTTATGAGACCTTAAGGGGACAGCACTTATTTCAGAAATCAAAGGCAGTTGGGTTCAATCCTATGGTTAGCTGTTAGCTAGACACTGGAAGGATGGATTTGACTAAGAAAGGGAGACAGCATACATGGAGGCAGGTAACCTTTCCTCTGCAAAATGACCCATTTTGAGGCCTTACTTCAGGCTCCTCTCTTCTCCTAATCTTGGTTTCTTTATTAGTTTAGGAGAAGAATTAAAACTCCATTTACAATATCTGTGAACCTGAATGAGTTAAGTATGTGTGAACAACTTGATGTCTGCCTGTCTGTCAACACGGCTAGAGTTCATGGGCATCTGATGCATAGCACAGGAATGTCAGCCATCAACCTCTGCTCCACCTAACTCTACAGCATAACGGTTATCATGGTTGCTCATCTGATCTTCCTCATCTGATCTCCATCCACAGAGATGTCAAAAAATAGTCCCATGAGAGTGCAAGTTCTTTACAAATGAAAGATTATACAACAGAAGACACAAGGGAGATTAATTTGGGCAAGCTGTTGAAAGGTTAAAGTGATGGAAGAATTTCATTGCTTAATTAAGGAAAGAATCCGTTTCAGCTGATAGGTTAGAACATAGGTAGGTGGAGTAAACAAAATAGAATGCCGGGAGGAAGAGGTAGTGAGCTCAGAGAAGCCATGCTCCCCTCTCCCCGGCAGATGCCATAGCTCTGCTCTCTGAGGCAGATGTCGATGCAGCCAGCCACCATGTCAGACATGCTGAATTTTTCCTGGTAAGTGCACCTCATTATACTACACTGATTATTAGAAATGGGTTAAAATGCTGAATCTAATGGGCCAGCAGTGTTTAAAAGAATACAGTTTTTGTGTATTTATTTCAGGCATAACCTTCATGCGGCCGTGGTGCTGGGGACACAGCCTCGCTGCTCAAATAACTACAGAATGGCTTGCAGCCTTGTGGACAACTGAATCCACTGAAAGCCTGAGAAAGTTTGGGAAAGAGTAAAGCATGTTTTCTTGGTAGCAGCGATTTCTCGGTCTGCTCTGCTTGCTAGAAGAAAGCAAGAGCTCTCATCTAAAAGAGGCTTGCTGACTCAGCTTCAGCTGCAAAACCCTGCAGCCCTTAAGAGGTCCTGCCACAAAACAGTTAAATGGTGTTGATAAAAGCCAACTGAATGCTTGTATGTTTTCAGCAGTAGCAGGAAAAAAAACTGTGTTGTTTTAAAATGCCGGCTTTCTGTGCCATCCTGCCTGGGCAAACTCTGAATGTTTGAGGAAAAAGGGCCAGCTACAGAGAGAGGGCTTGAGTGTTGTCTGTTGCAGCCTCTTTGATGGCAAGGACCTTGAAACACTGTAGACTTGTGGCACTGAATGCGGCTCTGTTCGGTACCTCAGCCACAAGGTTGGAATGGCAGAAAGCTAAGGAATGAGCTACATCTGGCCAGCAAAGCCACGGCTTTAGTCCTACTGAGATTGCTTGGTAAATGAAAGACTCATGTGGTCAGAAAAACAGAGAGAGAAATAGAGTAAAGAGAGATTCAAGACAAAGGAAATTTTTAAATGATTTACAGTGTGTTAAAAATATGTGCAGGCTAAAATTTGAAGTTCTTAAAGTTAAAAAAAGGAAGAGAGTTGTTGGGTGTGGTAGTACACACCTGTAAACCCAACACATGGGAGGCAGAGGGAGATTGACCTCTGTACCTTCAAGGTGAGGTAGCACATGCCTTTAATCCCAGTGCCTTGAAGGCAGAGACAAACAGATCTTTGTGAGTTCAATGTGTAGTAGCATACACCTTTAATCCCAATGACTGAAAGGCAGAGAGAGGCAGATCTCTGAGACTTCAAGGACAGACAGGTATACAGAGTTATTCCAGGTCAAAGATACAGAGAACCTGTCTCAAAAGGCAAAAAATAAAAAGGAAAAATAAACAAAATAGAGGTTAAATTGAAGCGCACAAAGATGGAAAATTCACAGCGAATTTTGATATTGTATGCTATTATGCTGTTTTTGAATCATTTGAATTTTGAGGCAGTAGCAATAGCTGCTAAAAGATGTTTCTTTATAAAAGCTGCTGAAATAATCCAACATAGATATTTTGAAAATGCCTTGACTTTGAAATTTGGATCTAAGGACATGATGCTTTGGAAAGGAGTTTCTATTTTGTTTTCACAGAAGGTGATAGTCTGTGGAGGCCTCTATCCTAATATGGTAGGATGGACCACGCCCTACTTAAAGGTTGCTGTGAACACCTTTAAAAAATTGCTTCGCTCAACTGCCAACTGAGATAAATCAATAATGATGCCACCATTCAGCAGGAAGCATTTTGGAGAGAAAAAACTGCGCCCACGTTCCCAAATATGGCTTATAAACATTCTTATACATTTAAAGTGGGATGTGATATAGATATGAATATTTGCATTAGTATAGATTTTGCTTTACTGATAGAGATTTTAGGTCAATTTTGTTATATGTATATGCATTTTTGATCTTAATTAAGTATTGTGATTGTGTAGTTCATTTAAAAATATAATGTATATAGGTTGTTAATGGATAATCATTAATAATAGTCAAGTTTGTAGTCATGTTAGTTAGATTTTCTAGCTACATAGATATATATATTCAGTTAGATAGGCATTATTCTTATCTCTCTAGACTACAAAATAGGCTATTTAATGTTTTAGTACCTTAGGGTTTTTCATGACAGTGAGACACTCTACTCTTGGCAGCACATATCTACTTCAGGAAGAAGATGGGCATCAAAGACGATCCTCAGGGAGTTTGATAGCCATTTGGGGAAGAAACTGCTCTTGCCTGGATTGTTGCATAAACTGTACACAGAAAACACTCAGAGAGAGGACTACTGAACCTGCCTAAATGTGAGATGATCTTTTCGTGTTCCTGATTCAGGAAAGGGTCAGCAAAACATTCTTCAAGACAAGCAGATAGTGACTGCCTTTGAAATTTCCTGCTTCATGGAAATGTCTGCTGGAAACTATGGGCCTGTAGGCTGAGGGTGGAAACACCAACAGTACAGAGGAACTTTGGGTGACTGTCCAGGCAGCGAGATGTCTCTGTCATTTCTAGAGTTTGAAAATGGCTTACTTTTTGTTTGCTTAGGTAATACTGTATTATTCTGGAGTCTCTGATGGAGTTGAAGAATAGATAGATAGTTATAGTTTTCCATTGTTATGATAAAAGATAAAATAGATGTAAATATTGTAACTGTAATTCTTGCTCGATAACTGTTTTGTTATATTTAATTTTGCTATGTTAAAGTTAAAGATTCCGTTCTTGTTTAAACAGAAATAGGAGTAATGATGGAGTATAGGTCATTGGTTAATTAAATAAAGAAACTGTTTGGCCTGAAAGGTTAGAACATAGGTGGGTGGAATAAACATAAGAGAATGCTGGGAGGAATAGGAATTGAGCTTAGAGATGCCATGCACCTCTGCCATGGGCAGAAATGGTAGCTCTGCACTCTGAGGCAGATGGCGATACAGCCAGCCACCAGGACAGACATGCTAAATCTTTCCTTCTAAGCGCACCTCGTGCTGCAACATACATTATTAGACATGGGTTAAGAAGCTGAAAATAATGGGGCAGGCAGTGTTGAAATGAATAGTTTTGTGTTGTTATTTCGGAGCATAACCTTACAAGGCGGCCCCATGGGGATGCAGCCCTGCTGCTCAAATTTCTACAATCAAGGGGGAAATGGAAGAAGGGAAGAAAGAAGAGAGAGAGACAAGGAAGAATGGATGAATTCAATCATTCCTTGGAAAAATGAGTGAACCAATGAATGAGGAGACCTAGTAGGAAAAAATGTGCTGCATTCCCTCAGAGAGTCAGGTCAAATTAAGGATTGACAAGGTTTTCCACTAAGGAGGAGGCTTATTCCATTTTACCTTCTTTGTGCTCCAGGCCCACCCACAAGAGTGATGATGAGGACAGGGAGAAGAAGAGGAGAGGGTGTACCAGAATTCCCTGGTACAATTTCTCACCCAAATTGTAGCCAAATCACCTGACCTGGGACAGCTGATCTACATGCTGGACCCTAACTCCCAGTTTGACAACTCTCACATTTTAACCAAGTTTGTGAAGATGACGGAACCAAAAATAGCCCAGTTACAAGATGGCAGGTTCCTTACAGGATGGGAGTCAGATATCAGTACCATACTGGTATTTGGCGGTTTGATGGGTGTGTGGGGTCTTTGCCAGACTCCACCTAGCATCATGGATTCCCTACTTTACTGATATTATGGAGTTCGGTGCATTCATCATATGTGTGCATGTCACACACTAGTGGGCATCATATGTACATGTTTATCCTGTGTGTGGGTGAGTGTGTTTTATAGCCCAAGTACTACAGAACATGATCAATGAAAGGGAACACTGTTTTCCAGATATGGCAGGGCAATTATTTAAATGAACTGACAAGGGTTGGATGGCATGGATAAGACCTATGAGAGTTCAAGGCATACCGAATCCAGGCATGACAAAGTAGGTGGCAGACAGAATTCTGGCAAAACTAAGTAGGTAGCTTGATGTCCAACTTACTGGAGAAGAGCAACTGAGCGGAGACACTTTTCACTAAGCAACATGCTCTAGTGGAGATCAAACATCCTTTGACTTACAGCCAGTACGAATTAAACCATTCATCAAATGAAACCTAATTATCTCTGATTTTGAGTATACATTTGTGTCCCTTCCTGATTAATCTACTCTTTATCCTCTTAAGTCCCAATACCTCACGCTGATATCGGTCACATCTTTCCATTTGACATGGTTTTCCCTCAAGCTTCGTACCGCCCCGAGATCATACAACTTTTTGTCCCCTCTCCACTGCTTCATTGACAGCCATCTTGTCCTTTACCACACCACGCATCCTCAGTCCTTTACTCTCCAAGGGGAAAAGACCATAAATCCTGCTTTGTTTTGAGGCATGTATTTCTGTGATGCCCCATCCACCAAACACAATCCATCATTGACCAAATAACACAACATGTTAACAAATTTTTATTCTTTGAGAAAGAATAATCCATTGGAAAAAATACCAGGATTCATAGAAGACCTGAGGTATCTCTGAAAAAAACACATTCCCAAAGAGAGAATTAAGTCTGCCCCTCCAAATTTGAGAATTTCACTTTAACAGATCTTCACCAAATCATAGACATAGATATGGAAGTCATTATCAAACTTGATGAAATACACAGAAGGTTTGTTGGGAACTTGGCAAATAATTTTACCTATCTCTTGGGTTCCATCTTTTTTGTTGTACTGCACTCTTTTGCCCTGCAAGGAATCCCTGCCTAATTCCAAAGTCACCTCTACTGGAGGACATTCAGGCGTGATGTGGAGGTTGCCTTCAATGGAATCATCATGATGGTGGTAAAGGTACAGGACCGGATCATTCTCGTTGACCATGTAGAGACAGGTCGTTATGGCCTGCACCTCATCTGGGACCACGCCACTCCACTCTTCCTTAGAGCCTGGCATGATGTGGAGGTTGCCTTCCAGGTAGTCATCCAGGAGGTGGTAAATGTACAAGACCGGATCTTTCTTGTAGGTAATATAAAACCAGGTCTTCATGATTGGCACCTCTTCTAGGACCATCCCGTTCCAGTCATTCTTAGAGCCATTTGTGCCCATGAATGTATGTTTCACTGCTCTGCCAACTATGGTGTTTGAGAGATGAGTGTCTGTCACCTGAGGAAATGGCACATTATTAGGCAGGATCTTCAGGTTTAAAATCCTTTCATCACTATGAAGCTCCAAGCCATAGACACAATCAATCCCATCATATTTCAACAAATAGAGAGAGGGATATGTTGGCAGTTGATCTAGAATGATGGCTTTCCAATGGTGACTGGTTCATTGGCTTCCTTCCAGCCATGAGAAATTCTGCGGCCAACAATATTCTCCAGGGCCTCAAAAGGCTTACTAAGTTTTTGCTTCTGGAGCGATGGCCCATTCTTCTTCTGGAGATGTGGCATGCAACTCATACTAAGGGGCATCTTCTTCATGGCGGGAGACTTTCTGAGATAGGCCACAGCACTCCTGTTCCACTGTCTCTTGGCTCTGTTTCTGTGCTTGGGCTTCATAGCTGCCAATCTCTGCATAGGAAGAACTCTTCAGTTTAAATCAGACACAAAGTGGTTTCCTCCACCATAAGTGCCTGCAAGGATAAGAAGGTGAGGATGTGAGGTCAAGGCTCTTTTTAGGAATAACTTTGGAGCAGGTGAAAAAGGCAGGGCTGAATAGATTTGGATACCTAAATGGAATATGTTCTTAAGAAATTAATAGGAAAAGTATCAAACTCTTGTCTACAGCTCAGTATATGTGTATCAGAGACATATTCCTGATGCAAAATGCAATTGACCTCTACTGAGAAACCTACTTCCTGACTTACTATATCAATGAGAGAGGAAGCTATGCCTATACCTAAAGTGAGAAAGAAATATCTGAACAGATGGCAAAGAATTCAAAGAACAGCCACTCCTCTCCTTACCACTCAAGCTACGGGTTAGTTGGCTGATCTATAACCACCTGCCCAAGGTCATGGCACTCCAGTCCACTGGCTCTCTCTATTGTGTCTCCTGATCCAGATCCAGGTTGATTACATAAAGATATTCTGTATCTTCATTAGAGAAGTGAGTACTGTGAGTCAAACTGCCAAAAGAAAGAAACATTAATCTGTGCAACAGCACCTATTAGAAATAATTATCTTTTAAAACACATATGGAAAAAGAGGATCTTTGCCATTTAAGTGGACTGAGGAATTGGACATTTTTAGCAAAGATAGAGTGGGGAGAATACCTGACATTAACCGTCCCCCAGCTATCAAATATAGGAGCTGTTAACGACATAAATTTTGGACCCAGAGCAGATTTGAAAGAAACCTTTCTTTGACTACAGAGGTCCTAGTTGCTTCCTAAACATATTTACCAAAAGAAAATATCTTGGCTCTCTAGATTCCAACTTCTGGAAATTCGGTTGAACAGTTGTGGAGCCCAAGAGCTGAACTGACCTCCTCAGCCACCGTGAAGATAGTAAGCCCACCTTCACAGAAGACTAGTGCTTCATGTGCAACAGAGTTGCCACCCCCAACCAAAGCTTTGTGACATCATCAAGGCTCTACTTATGTCATAAAACTCCTCCTAGCCAGGTTTCTTCCCTACTAACCCCCAGAAATATCCAGCATACAGGTCCTAAAATGCTGCTCATACAGCCCCATGAAGACCCAAAATAAAAACCCCAATCTTCTTCCCAATTACTTGAGTCATATTTTCCAAGTAACTCAACCTTTTTATGTGTGTGTTTTTTTTTTCTGTATAATAATTTTTGGTCTGAGTCAACAACTCACATGAATGTTTTTTAATCCTAACTCCAATGTCCTCATTGGTTATTTTCTATTGATTTTTCCATTACTTCATAATAATAATTATCAAACTTTCCACTTCTCTTCCTCCTCCCACATTCTTCTTGCTCCGCAAATAAACCTCTCCACTCAAATACCAGTCCAAATAGAGGGCAGGGTACTTTGAGCTGTGGGAAGTCCAAGCCCACCCTTCATCCATCCTGATTTAGCAAGGTATGCATCCACAAAAAATATGATCACAAAAAGCCAGTGTATGATATGCAGACAAGTGACAGTGCCATTATCTTTGGCTTCTCCGTCTGCCCCAATTGTCAGCCACATTCAGAGCTTCCAGTTTGATCCCATGTTCTTTCATTCCCAGGTCACTGGATTAGTTGAAATCCCCTTAGTTCAGGCACAGTGTCTCATAGTGTGGACCAAGCCCTTATATTCCTGACATCCTTGCTCTTTTTCTCCATCCATCTGCTCTTCCACTGGAGCTTGGAAGCTCCATCTAGTTTTCTGATTTTGACCCTGACTTGATCTCCATCATTTGCCAAACAAAAGTTCCATGGTGGTTTTCAAGATAGTCAGTCATCAGTCTGACTATGGGACAAGGCACACATAGTTCCTAGGGACATGTCACAGTGCGGTCAACTTCTCCTCCCTGCTTAAGTACCTAGAGAGGGTCACCCTATGGCCTTCTGAGAACCACTCGAGAGATATCGATCTTGACATCCCCAGAATGGCCCCATAAATTAAGATATCATCAGTGTATGTGAATTAACTTGTGTGTGTTTGTGTATGTGTATTTTAATCACAATAACAAATGGATTGTAATATTGAAGTTTCTTCTCATCTTGAGAAGAATATTTGCTACAGAAACACTCCCACAGTAATAGTGAGAGTGTAAACTGTCTCATCAAGGAGAAATAACTGGAGGAATCCCCCAGGAGTTAGGCTCAGTGTCCCAGGAATTACGCCCAAGGAAAGTCAATGAACTCAGTGATGGAAGATAAAACCCAGCCTAAATAAAACCCTAAATCATTTAGGTGGAACATGAGATACTCTTACAACAGTTACAAGAGGTCTAAAATGCCTGGACTGGAACATAAGGGGAACACAAGGACGTGGAGCTGAGAGTGCATGGCAAAACTGATTGGATCTGGCAAAAATTATGTAAGCATACAAAGGAAACCACCAATGGGACAAAACCCTAACAAATCTGTATGACAACATATCATGTTGAACATAATGAGATTTATAGACAAAGGAAAGATCTTAATTATGTCACTGTCACACAGGTGATGATGAACCAGTTCCATCGTAGAGTGACTCCCTGCTGTGTTTAAGATAACCTGTCAATTCTGTCTAGTCAGTTACAAGGAAATTTGCATTAAGTGCACAGATTAACTATCAGCATCATTTAATGCACAATCAAAGGCGAGGCAAAGAAATCATAGACATGTTGTTGAATGCTGATGATGTTATTGGGAGTTTTGATGGGTTTTTTTCTTAAAGGGAAATCATCGGTGACTCTCATGCATGAAGCAGATCCTTTCTCTGTGATGTTTCCTGAATAGCCACTGAGATACCAGCCCATTGAGTTGTGGTCTCTCTCTCTTTTAAAAAGCAACTTCTACCTTCAGCTTGATCTCTTGCTTGAGCTTCCCTTCCGGCTACTAGGCTCCTTTTCTGATCCTGCAGAGGGTTTTTGTAAGGGATTGTGATCTCTAAGTTTTTCCCCTTTCAAGAACTAATCATTCTATTAATCACAATTCTAAACTGCTGTGGGAGTTTGTTTGTGACTTATGCCTTCACATGTGATACAAGCGACCTGTGTGTATAGGGTCTTCTCTCTGTTCATGTGGGGAAGAGATGGCAGCAGGAGTAGATGGCTGCTCATTCTCTGTAAGGAAATCAGTAAACAGTGGGGACCAAGTACAAGGATGTCCTGAAATATTAAGTCTTGTCCTTTCAAGGCCCCAAAGCCTCCAGCTAGGTTCAGGGTCACGACAATCTCCAAAACCCACCGAGCATGAAGTATTCAGAACCAGAAGCCTGTGTGTGCCATATCACATAAATTCATCGTGAGTACACCAATCTGTTTTTTTTTTAATGCTACATTATTTTGTCCCATCAGAACGATCTATATTACGAATTACCCAAATTTGCTGCATCTTTGGTGTCCTAGAATTGCTTTAAATTGTTGCTGGGACAGTCTTACAAACCTTCCTGTGCTGTTATGAGACCTTAAGGGGACAGCACTTATTTCAGAAATCAAAGGCAGTTGGGTTCAATCCTATGGTTAGCTGTTAGCTAGACACTGGAAGGATGGATTTGACTAAGAAAGGGAGACAGCATACATGGAGGCAGGTAACCTTTCCTTTGCAAAATGACCCATTTTGAGGCCTTACTTCAGGCTCTTCTCTTCTCCTAATCTTGGTTTTTTTATTAGTTTAGGAGAAGAATTAAAACTCCATTTACAGTATCTGTGAACCTGAATGAGTTAAGTATGTGTGACCAACTTGATGTCTGCCTGTCTGTCAACAGGGCCAGAGTTCAGGGGCATCTGATGCATAGCACAGGAATGTCAGCCATCAATCTCTGGTCCACCTAACTCTACAGCATTAGAGTTGTCATGGTTGCTCATCTGATCTTCCTCATATGATCTCCATCCACAGAGATGTCAGAAAAATCCTCCCCTGAGAGTGCAAGTTCTTTACAAATGAAAGATTATACAACAGAAGACACATGGGAGATTTATATGGGCAAGCTGTTGAAAGGATAAAGTGACAGAAGAAGTTTATTGATTAATTAAAGAAAGAATCCGCTTCAGCTGATAGGTTAGAACATAGGTAGGTGGAGTAAACAAAATAGAATGCCGGGAGGAAGAGGTAGTGAGCTCAGAGAAGCCATGCTCCCCTCTCCCCGGCAGATGCCATAGCTCTGCTCTCTGAGGCAGATGTCGATGCAGCCAGCCACCATGTCAGACATGCTGAATTTTTCATGGTAAGTGCAACTCGTTATACTACACTGATTATTAGAAATGGGTTAAAATGCTGAATCTAATGGGCCAGCAGTGTTTAAAAGAATACAGTTTTTGTGTATTTATTTCAGGCATAACCTTCATGCGGCTGTGGTGCTGGGGACACAGTCTCTCTGCTCAAATAACTACAGAATGGAATGCAGCCTTGTGGACAACTGAATCCACTGAAAGCCTGAGAAAGCTTGGGAAAGAGTAAAGCATGTATTCTTGGTAGTAGCGATTTCTCGGTCTGCTCTGCTTGATAGAAGAAAGCAAGAGCTCTCATCTAAAAGAGGCTTGCTGACTCAGCTTCAGCTGCAAAACCCTGCAGCCCTTAAGAGGTCCTGCCACAAAACATTTAAATGGTGTTGATAAAAGCCAACTGAATGCTTGTATGTTTTCAGCAGTAGCAGGAAAAAAAACTGTGTTGTTTTAAAATGCCGGCTTTCTGGGCCATCCTGCCTGGGCAAACTCTGACTGTTTGATGAAGGAGGGGCAGCTACAGAAAGAGGACTTGAGTGTTGTCTGTAGCAGCCTCATTGATGGCAAGGACCTTGAAACACTGTAGACTTGTGGCACTGAATGCGGCTCTGTTCGGTACCTCAGCCACAAGGTTGGAATGGCAGAAAGCTAAGGAATGGGCTACATCTGGCCAGCAAAGCCACGGCTTTAGTCCTACTGAGATTGCTTGGTAAATGAAAGACTCATGTGGTCAGAAAAACAGAGAGAGAAATAGAGTAAAGAGAGATTCAAAGACAAAGAAAATTTTTAAATGATTGACAGTGTGTTAAAAATATGTGCAGGCTAAAATTTGAAGTTCTTAAAGTTAAAAAAGGAAGAGAGTTGGTGGGTGTGGTAGGACACACCTGTAAACCCAACACATGGGAGGCAGAGGGAGATTCAACTCTGTACCTTCAAGGTGAGGTAGCACACGCCTTTAATCCCAGTGCCTTGAAGGCAGAGACAAACAGATCTTTGTGAGTTCAATGTGTAGTAGCATACACCTTTAATCCCAATGCCTGAAAGGCAGAGAGAGGCAGATCTCTGAGACTTCAAGGACAGACAGGTATACAAGGTTATTCCAGGTCAAAGATACAGAGAACCTGTCTCAAAAGGCAAAAAATAAAAAGGAAAAATAAACAAAATAGAGGTTAAATTGAAGCGCACAAAGATGGAAAATTCACAGCGAATTTTGATATTGTATGCTATTATGCTGTTTTTGAATCATTTGAATATTGAGGCAGTAGCAATAGCTGCTAAAAGATGTTTCTTTATAAAAGCTGCTGAAATAATCCAACATAGATATTTTGAAAATGCCTTGACTTTGAAATTTGGATCTAAGGACATGATGCTTTGGAAAGGAGTTTCTATTTTGTTTTCACAGAGGGTGATAGTCTGTGGATGCCTCTATCCTAATATGGTAGGATGGACCACGCCCTACTTAAAGGTTGCTGTGAACACCTTTAAAAAATTGCTTCGCTCAACTGCCAACTGAGATAAATCAATAATGATGCCACCATTCAGCAGGAAACATTTTGGAGAGAAAAAACTGCACCCACATTCCCAAATATGGCTTATAAACATTCTTTTACATTTAAAGTGGGATGTGATATAGACATGAATATTTGCATTAGTATAGATTTTGCTTTACTGATAGAGATTTTAGGTCAATTGTGTTATATGTATATGCATTTTTGATCTTAATTAAGGTATTGTGATTGTGTAGTTCATTTAAAAATATAATGTATATAGGTTATTAATGGATAATCATTCATAATAGTCAAGTTTGTAGTCATGTTAGTTAGATTTTCTAGCTACATAGATATATATATTTCAGTTAGATAGGCATTATTCATATCTCTCTAGACTACAAAATAGGCTATTTAATGTTTTAGTACCTTAGGGTTTTTCATGACAGTGAGACACTCTACCCTTGGCAGCACATATCTACTTCAGGAAGAAGATGGGCATCAAAGAGGATCCTTATGGATTTTGATAGCCATTTGGGGAAGAAACTGCTCTTGCCTGGATTGTTGCATAAACTGTACACAGAAAACACTCAGAGAGAGGACTACTGAACTTGCCTAAAGGTGAGATGATCTTTTCGTGTTCCTGATTCAGGAAAGGGTCAGCAAAACATTCTTCAAGACAAGCAGATAGTGACTGCCTTTGAAATTTCCTGCTTCATGTAAATGTCTGCTGGAAACTATGGGCCTGTAGGCTGAGGGTGGTAACACCAACGGTACAGAGGAACTTTGGGTGACTCTCCAGGCAGTGAGATGTCTCTGTCATTTCTAGAGTTTGAAAATGGCTTACTTTTTGTTTGCTTAGGTAATACTGTATTATCCTGGAGTCTCTGATGGAGTTGAAGAATAGATAGATAGTTATAGTTTTCCATTGTTATGATAAAAGATAAAATAGATATAAATATTGTAACTGTAATTCTTGCTTGATAACTGTTGTGTTATATGTAATTTTGCTATGTTAAAATTAAAGATTCCGTTCTTGTTTAAACAGAAATAGGAGTAATGATGGAGTATAGGTCATTGGTTAATTAAATAAAGAAACTGTTTGGCCTGAAAGGTTAGAACATAGGTGGGTGGAATAAACATAAGAGAATGCTGAGAGGAATAGGAATTGAGCTTAGAGATGCCATGCACCTCTCCCATGGGCAGAAATGGTAGCTCTGCACTCTGAGGCAGATGGCGATACAGCCAGCCACCAGGTCAGACATGCTAAATCTTTCCTTCTAAGCGCACCTCGTGCTGCAACATACATTATTAGACATGGGTTAAGAGGCTGAAAATAATGGGGCAGGCAGTGTTGAAATGAATAGTTTTGTGTTGTTATTTCGGAGCATAACCTTACAAGGAGGCCCCATGGGGATGCAGCCCTGCTGCTCAAATTTCTACAATCAAGGGGGAAATGGAAGAAGGGAAGAAAGAGGAGAGAGAGACAAGGAAGAATGGATGAATTCAATCATTCCTTGGAAAAATGAGTGAACCAATGAATGAGGAGTCCTAGTAGGAAAAAATGTGCTGCATTCCCTCAGAGAGTCAGGTCAAATTAAGGATTGACAAGGTTTTCCACTAAGGAGGAGGCTTATTCCATTTTACCTTCTTTGTGCTCCAGGCCCACCCACAAGAGTGATGATGAGGACAGGGAGAAGAAGAGGAGAGGGTGTAACAGAATTCCCTGGTACAACTTCTCACCCAAATTGTAGCCAAATCACCTGACCTGGGCCAGCTGATCTACATGCTGGACCTTACCTCCCAGTTTGACCACTCTAACATTTTAACCAAGTTTGTGAAGATGAAGGAACCAAAAATAGCCCAGTTACAGGATGGCAGGTTCCTTACAGGATGGGAGTCAGACATCAGTACCATACTGGTATTTGGCAGTTTGATGGGTGTGTGGGGTCTTTGCCAGACTCCACCTAGCATCATGGATTCCCTACTTTACTGATATTATGGAGTTCGGTGCATTCATCATATGTGTGCATGTCACACACTAGTGGGCATCATATGTACATGTTTATCCTGTGTGAGGGTGAGTGTGTTCATGAGTTTTATAGCCCAAGTACTACAGAACATGATCAATGAAAGGGAACACTGTTTTCCAGATATGGCAGGGCAATTATTTAAATGAACTGACAAGGGTTGGATGGCATGGATAAGACCTATGAGAGTTCAAGGCATACCGAATCCAGGCATGACAAAGTAGGTGGCAGACAGAATTCTGGCAAAACTAAGTAGGTAGCTTGATGTCCAACTTACTGGAGAAGAGCAACTGAGCGGAGACACTTTTCACTAAGCAACATGCTCTAGTGGAGATCAAACATCCTTTGACTTACAGCCAGTACGAATTAAACCATTCATCAAATGAAACCTAATTTTCTCTGATTTTGAGTATACATTTGTGTCCCTTCCTGATTAATCTACTCTTTATCCTCTTAAGTCCCAATACCTCACGCTGATATCGGTCACATCTTTCCATTTGACATGGTTTTCCCTCAAGCTTTGTACCGCCCCGAGATCATACAACTTTTTGTCCCCTCTTCACTGCTTCCTTAACAGCCTTCTAGTCCTTTACCACACCACGCATCCCCAGTCCTTTACTCTCCAAGGGGAAAAGACCATAAATCCTGCTTTGTTTTGAGGCATGTATTTCTGTGATGCCCCATCCACCAAACACAATCCATCATTGACCAAATAACACAACATGTTAACAAATTTTTATTCTTTGAGAAAGAATAATCCATTGGAAAAGATACCAGGATTCATAGAAGACCTGAGGTATCTCTGAAAAAAACACGTTCCCAAAGAGAGAATTAAGTCTGCCCCTCAAAATTTGAGAATTTCACTTTAACAGATCTTCACCAAATCATAAACATAGATATGGAAGTCATTATCAAACTTGATGAAATACACAGAAGGTTTGTTGGGAACTTGGCAAATAATTTTACCTATCTCTTGGGTTCCATCTTTTTTGTTGTACTGCACTCTTTTGCCCTGCAAGGAATCCCTGCCTAATTCCAAAGTCACCTCTACTGGAGGACATTCAGGCGTGATGTGGAGGTTGCCTTCAATGGAATCATCATGATGGTGGTAAAGGTACAGGACCGGATCATTCTCGTTGACAATGTAGAAACAGGTCGTTATGGTCTGCACCTCATCTGGGACCACGCCACTCCACTCTTCCTTAGAGCCTGGCATGATGTGGACGTTGCCTTTCAGGTAGTCATCCAGGAGGTGGTAAATGTACAAGACCGGATCTTTCTTGTAGGTAATATAAAACCAGGTCTTCATGATTGGCACCTATTATAGGACCATCCCGTTCCAGTCATTCTTAGAGCCATTTGTGCCCATGAATGAATGTTTCACTGCTCTGCCAACTATGGTGTTTGAGAGATGAGTGTCTGTCACCTGAGGAAATGGCACATTGTTAGGCAGGATCTTCAGGTTTAAAATCCTTTCATCACTATGAAGCTCCAAGCCATAGACACAATCAATCCCATCATATTTCAACAAATAGAGAGAGGGATATGTTGGCAGTTGATCTAGAATGATGGCTTTCCAATGGGTGACTGGTTCATTGGCTTCCTTCCAGCCATGAGAAATTCTGCGGCCAACAATATTCTCCAGGGCCTCAAAAGGCTTACTAAGTTTTTGCTTCTGGAGCGATGGCCCATTCTTCTTCTGGAGATGTGGCATGCAACTCATACTAAGAGGCATCTTCATCGTGGCGGGAGACTTTCTGTGATAGGCCACAGCACTCCTGTTCCACTGTCTCTTGGCTCTGTTTCTGTGCTTGGGCTTCATAGCTGCCAATCTCTGCATAGGAAGAACTCTTCAGTTTAAATCAGACACAAAGTGGTTTCCTCCACCATAAGTGCCTGCAAGGATAAGAAGGTGAGCATGTGAGGTCAAGGCTCTTTTTAGGAATAACTTTGGAGCAGATGAAAAAGGCAGGGCTGAATAGATTTGGATACCTAAATGGAATATGTTCTTAAGAAATTTATAGGAAAATTATCAAACTCTTGTCTACAGCTCAGTATCAGAGACATATTCCTGCTGCAAAATGCAATTGACCTCTACTGAGAAACCTACTTCCTGACTTACTATATCAATGAGAGAGGAAGCTATGCCTATACATAAAGTGAGAAAGAAATATCTGAACAGATGGCAAAGAATTCAAAGAACAGCCACTCCTCCCCTTACCACTCAAGCTACTGGTTAGTTGGCTGATCTATAACCACCAGCCCAAAGTCATGGCACTCCAGTCCACTGGCTCTCTCTATTGTGTCTCCTGATCCAGATCCAGGTTGATTACATAAAGATATTCTGTATCTTCATTAGAGAAGTGAGTACTGTGAGTCAAACTGCCAAAAGAAAGAAACATTAATCTGTGCAACAGCACCTATTAGAAATAATTATCTTTTAAAACACATATGGACAAAGAGGATCTTTGCCATTTAAGTGGACTGAGGAATTGGACATTTTTAGCAAAGATAGAGTGGGGAGAATACCTGACATTAACCGTCCCCCAGCTATCAAATATAGGAGCTGTTAACGACATAAATTTTGGACCCAGAGCAGATTTGAAAGAAACCTTTCTTTGACTACAGAGGTCCTAGTTGCTTCCTAAACATATTTACCAAAAGAAAATATCTTGGCTCTCTAGATTCCAACTTCTGGAAATTCGGTTGCACAGTTGTGGAGCCCAAGAGCTGAACTGACCTCCTCAGCCAGCGTGAAGATAGTAAGCCCACCTTCACAAAAGACTAGTGCTTCATGTGGAACAGAGTTGCCACGCCCAACCAAAGCTTTGTGACATCATCAAGGCTCTACTTATGTCATAAAACTCCTCCTAGCCAGGTTTCTTCCCTACTAACCCCCAGAAATATCCAGCACACAGGTCCTAAAATGCTGCTCATACAGCCCCATGAAGACCCAAAATAAAAACCCCAATCTTCTTCCCAATTACTTGAGTCATAATTTCCAAGCAACTCAACCCCTTTATGTGTTTTTTTTTTTTTCTGTAAAATAATTTTTGGTCTGAGTCAACAACTCACATGAATGTTTTTTTTCCTAGCTCCAATGTCCTCATTGGTTATTTTCTATTGATATTTCCATTACTTCATAATAATAATTATCAAACTTTCCACTTCTCTTCCTCCTCCCACATTCTTCTTGCTCCGCAAATAAACCTCTCCACTCAAACACCAGTCCAAATAGAGGGCAGGGTACTTTGAGCAGTGGGAAGTCCAAGCCCACCCTTCATCCATCCAGATTTAGCAAGGTATGCATCCACAAAAAATATGATCACAAAAAGCCAGTGTATGATATGCAGACAATTGCAAGTGCCATTATCTTTGGCTTCTCCGTCTGCCCCAATTGTCAGCCACATTCAGAGCTTCCAGTTTGATCCCATGTTCTTTCATTCCCAGGTCACTGGATTAGTTGAAATCCCCTTAGTTCAGGCACAGTGTCTCATAGTGTGGACCAAGCCCTTATATTCCGGACATCCTTGCTCTTTTTCTCCATCCATCTGCTCTTCCACTGGAGCTTGGAAGCTCCATCTAGTTTTCTGATTTTGACCCTGACTTGATCTCCATCATTTGCCAAACAAAAGTTCCATGGTGGTTTTCAAGATAGTCAGTCATCAGTCTGACTATGGGACAAGGCACAGATAGTTCCTAGGGACATGTCACAGTGCGGACAATTTCTCCTCCCTGTTTAAGTACCTAGAGAGGGTCACCCTATGGCCTTCTGAGAACCACTCGAGAGATATCGATCTTGACATCCAGAGAATGGCCCCATAAATTGAGATATCATCAGTGTATGTGAATTAACTTGTGTGTGTTTGTGTGTGTGTATTTAAATCACAATAACTAATGGATAGTAATATTGAAGTTTCTTCTCATCTTGAGAAGAATATTTGCTACAGAAACACTCTCACAGTAATAGTGAGAGTGTAAACTGTCTCATCAAGGAGAAATAACTGGAGGAATCCCCCAGGAGTTAGGCTCAGTGTCCTAGGAATTACGCCCAAGGAAAGTCAATGAACTCAGTGATGGAAGATAAAACCCAGCCTAAATAAAACCCTAAATCATTTAGGTGGAACATGAGATATTCTTACAACAGTTACAAGAGGTCTAAAATGCCTGGACTGGAACATAAGGGGAACACAATGAAGTGGAGCTGAGAGTGCATGGCAAAACTGATTGGATCTGGCAAAAATTATGTAAGCATACCAAGGAAACCACCAGTGGGACAAAACCCTAAGAAATCTGTATGACAACATATCATGTTGAACATAATGAGATTTATAGACAAAGGAAAGATCTTAATTATGTCACTGTCACACAGGTGATGATGAACCAGTTCCATCATAAGGTGACTCCTTGCTGTGTTTAAGATAACCTGTCAATTCTGTCTAGTCAGTTACAAGAAAATTTGCATTAATTGCACAGATTAACTATCAGCATCATTTACTGCACAATCAAAGGCAAGGCAAAGAAATCATAGACATGTTGTTGAATGCTGATGATGTTATTGGGAGTTTTGATGGGTTTTTTTCTTAAAGGGAAATCATCGGTGACTCTCATGCATGAAGCAGATCCTTTCTCTGTGATGTTTCCTGAATAGCCACTGAGATACCAGCCCATTGAGTTGTGGTCTCTCTCTCTTTTAAAAAGCAACTTCTACCTTCAGCTTGATCTCTTGCTTGAGCTTCCCTTCCGGCTACTAGGCTCCTTTTCTGATCCTGCCGAGGGCTTTTGTAAGGGATTGTGATCTCTAAGTTTTTCCCCTTTCAAGAACTAATCATTCTATTAATCACAATTCTAAACTGCTGTGGGAGTTTGTTTGTGACTTATGCTTTCATATGTGATACAAGCGACCTGTGTGTATAGGGTCTTCTCTCTGTTCATGTGGGGAAGGCATGGCAGCAGGAGTAGATGGCTGCTCATTCTCTGTAAGGAAATCAGTAAACAGTGGGCACCAAGTACAAGGATGTCCTGAAATATTAAGTCTTGTCCTTTCAAGGCCCCAAAGCCTCCAGCTAGGTTCAGGGTCACGACAATCTCCAAAACCCACCGAGCATGAAGTATTCAGAACCAGAAGCCTGTGTCTGCCATATCACATAAATTCATCGTGAGTACACCAATCTGTTTTTTTTTTAATGCTACATTATTTTGTCCCATCAGAACGATCTATATTACGAATTACCCAAATTTGCTGCATCTTTGGTGTCCTAGAATTGCTTTAAATTGTTGCTGGGACAGTCTTACAAACCTTCCTGTGCTGTTATGAGACCTTAAGGGGACAGCACTTATTTCAGAAATCAAAGGCAGTTGGGTTCAATCCTATGGTTAGCTGTTAGCTAGACACTGGAAGGATGGATTTGACTAAGAAAGGGAGACAGCATACATGGAGGCAGGTAACCTTTCCTTTGCAAAATGACCCATTTTGAGGCCTTACTTCAGGCTCTTCTCTTCTCCTAATCTTGGTTTTTTTATTAGTTTAGGAGAAGAATTAAAACTCCATTTACAGTATCTGTGAACCTGAATGAGTTAAGTATGTGTGACCAACTTGATGTCTGCCTGTCTGTCAACAGGGCCAGAGTTCAGGGGCATCTGATGCATAGCACAGGAATGTCAGCCATCAATCTCTGGTCCACCTAACTCTACAGCATTAGAGTTGTCATGGTTGCTCATGTGATCTTCCTCATATGATCTCCATCCACAGAGATGTCAGAAAAATCCTCCCCTGAGAGTGCAAGTTCTTTACAAATGAAAGATTATACAACAGAAGACACATGGGAGATTTATATGGGCAAGCTGTTGAAAGGATAAAGTGACAGAAGAAGTTTATTGATTAATTAAAGAAAGAATCCGCTTCAGCTGATAGGTTAGAACATAGGTAGGTGGAGTAAACAAAATAGAATGCCGGGAGGAAGAGGTAGTGAGCTCAGAGAAGCCATGCTCCCCTCTCCCCGGCAGATGCCATAGCTCTGCTCTCTGAGGCAGATGTCGATGCAGCCAGCCACCATGTCAGACATGCTGAATTTTTCATGGTAAGTGCAACTCGTTATACTACACTGATTATTAGAAATGGGTTAAAATGCTGAATCTAATGGGCCAGCAGTGTTTAAAAGAATACAGTTTTTGTGTATTTATTTCAGGCATAACCTTCATGCGGCTGTGGTGCTGGGGACACAGTCTCGCTGCTCAAATAACTACAGAATGGAATGCAGCCTTGTGGACAACTGAATCCACTGAAAGCCTGAGAAAGCTTGGGAAAGAGTAAAGCATGTTTTCTTGGTAGTAGCGATTTCTCGGTCTGCTCTGCTTGATAGAAGAAAGCAAGGGCTCTCATCTAAAAGAGGCTTGCTGACTCAGCTTCAGCTGCAAAACCCTGCAGCCCTTAAGAGGTCCTGCCACAAAACATTTAAATGGTGTTGATAAAAGCCAACTGAATGCTTGTATGTTTTCAGCAGTAGCAGGAAAAAAAACTGTGTTGTTTTAAAATGCCGGCTTTCTGGGCCATCCTGCCTGGGCAAACTCTGACTGTTTGATGAAGGAGGGGCAGCTACAGAAAGAGGACTTGAGTGTTGTCTGTTGCAGCCTCTTTGATGGCAAGGACCTTGAAACACTGTAGACTTGTGGCACTGAATGTGGCTCTGTTCGGTACCTCAGCCACAAGGTTGGAATGGCAGAAAGCGAAGGAAAGGGCTACATCTGGCCAGCAAAGCAACGGCTTTAGTCCTACTGAGATTGCTTGGTAAATGAAAGACTCATGTGGTCAGAAAAACAGAGAGAGAAATAGAGTAAAGAGAGATTCAAAGACAAAGAAAATTTTTAAATGATTTACAGTGTGTTAAAAATATGTGCAGGCTAAAATTTGAAGTTCTTAAAGTTAAAAAAAAGGAAGAGAGTTGTTGGGTGTGGTAGTACACTCATGTAAACCCAACACATGGGAGGCAGAGGGAGATTGACCTCTGTACCTTCAAGGTGAGGTAGCACACGCCTTTAATCCCAGTGCCTTGAAGGCAGAGACAAACAGATCTTTGTGAGTACAATGTGTAGTAGCATACACCTTTAATCCCAATGCCTGAAAGGCAGAGAGAGGCAGATCTCTGAGACTTCAAGGACAGACAGGTATACAAGGTTATTCCAGGTCAAAGATACAGAGAACCTGTCTCAAAAGGCAAAAAATAAAAAGGAAAAATAAACAAAATAGAGGTTAAATTGAAGCGCACAAAGATGGAAAATTCACAGCGAATTTTGATATTGTATGCTATTATGCTGTTTTTGAATCATTTGAATTTTGAGGCAGTAGCAATAGCTGCTAAAAGATGTTTCTTTATAAAAGCTGCTGAAATAATCCAACATAGATATTTTGAAAATGCCTTGACTTTGAAATTTGGATCTAAGGACATGATGCTTTGGAAAGGAGTTTCTATTTTCTTTTCACAGAGGGTGATAGTCTGTGGATGCCTCTATCCTAATATGGTAGGATGGACCACGCCCTACTTAAAGGTTGCTGTGAACACCTTTAAAAAATTGCTTCGCTCAACTGCCAACTGAGATAAATCAATAATGATGCCACCATTCAGCAGGAAACATTTTGGAGAGAAAAAACTGTACCCACATTCCCAAATATGGCTTATAAACATTCTTTTACATTTAAAGTGGGATGTGATATAGATATGAATATTTGCATTAGTATAGATTTTGCTTTACTGATAGAGATTTTAGGTCAATTGTGTTATATGTATATGCATTTTTGATCTTAATTAAGGTATTGTGATTGTGTAGTTCATTTAAAAATATAATGTATATAGGTTATTAATGGATAATCATTAATAATACTCAAGTTTGTAGTCATGTTAGTTAGATTTTCTAGCTACATAGATATATATATTTCAGTTAGATAGGCATTATTCATATCTCTCTAGACTACAAAATACGCTATTTAATGTTTTAGTACCTTAGGGTTTTTCACGACAGTGAGACACTCTACTCTTGGCAGCACATATCTACTTCAGGAAGAAGGTGGACATCAAAGAGGATCCTTATGGAGTTTGATAGCCATTTGGGGAAGAAACTGCTCTTGCCTGGATTGTTGCATAAACTGTACACAGAAAACACTCAGAGAGAGGACTACTGAACTTGCCTAAAGGTGAGATGATCTTTTCGTGTTCCTGATTCAGGAAAGGGTCAGCAAAACATTCTTCAAGACAAGCAGATAGTGACTGCCTTTGAAATTTCCTGCTTCATGGAAATGTCTGCTGGAAACTATGGGCCTGTAGGCTGAGGGTGGAAACACCAACGGTACAGAGGAACTTTGGGTGACTCTCCAGGAAGTGAGATGTCTCTGTCATTTCTAGAGTTTGAAAATGGCTTACTTTTTGTTTGCTTAGGTAATACTGTATTATCCTGGAGTCTCTGATGGAGTTGAAGAATAGATAGATAGTTATAGTTTTCCATTGTTATGATAAAAGATAAAATAGATATAAATATTGTAACTGTAATTCTTGCTTGATAACTGTTGTGTTATATGTAATTTTGCTATGTTAAAATTAAAGATTCCGTTCTTGTTTAAACAGAAATAGGAGTAATGATGGAGTATAGGTCATTGGTTAATTAAATAAAGAAACTGTTTGGCCTGAAAGGTTAGAACATAGGTGGGTGGAATAAACATAAGAGAATGCTGAGAGGAATAGGAATTGAGCTTAGAGATGCCATGCACCTCTCCCATGGGCAGAAATGGTAGCTCTGCACTCTGAGGCAGATGGCGATACAGCCAGCCACCAGGTCAGACATGCTAAATCTTTCCTTCTAAGTGCACCTCGTGCTGCAACATACATTATTAGACATGGGTTAAGAGGGTGAAAATAATGGGGCAGGCAGTGTTGAAATGAATAGTTTTGTGTTGTTATTTCGGAGCATAACCTTACAAGGCGGCCCCATGGGGATGCAGCCCTGCTGCTCAAATTTCTACAATCAAGGGGGAAATGGAAGAAGGGAAGAAAGAGGAGAGAGAGACAAGGAAGAATGGATGAATTCAATCATTCATTGGAAAAATGAGTGAACCAATGAATGAGGAGACCTAGTAGGAAAAAATGTGCTGCATTCCCTCAGAGAGTCAGGTCAAATTAAGGATTGACAAGGTTTTCCACTAAGGAGGAGGCTTATTCCATTTTACCTTCTTTGTGCTCCAGGCCCACCCACAAGAGTGATGATGAGGACAGGGAGAAGAAGAGGAGAGGGTGTACCAGAATTCCCTGGTACAACTTCTCACCCAAATTGTAGCCAAATCACCTGACCTGGGACAGCTGATCTACATGCTGGACCTTACCTCCCAGTTTGACCACTCTAACATTTTAACCAAGTTTGTGAAGATGAAGGAACCAAAAATAGCCCAGTTACAGGATGGCAGGTTCCTTACAGGATGGGAGTCAGACATCAGTACCATACTGGTATTTGGCGGTTTGATGGGTGTGTGGGGTCTTTGCCAGACTCCACCTAGCATCATGGATTCCCTACTTTACTGATATTATGGAGTTCGGTGCATTCATCATATGTGTGCATGTCACACACTAGTGGGCATTATATGTACATGTTTATCCTGTGTGAGGGTGAGTGTGTTCATGAGTTTTATAGCCCAAGTACTACAGAACATGATCAATGAAAGGGAACACTGTTTTCCAGATATGGCAGGGCAATTATTTAAATGAACTGACAAGGGTTGGATGGCATGGATAAGACCTATGAGAGTTCAAGGCATACCGAATCCAGGCATGACAAAGTAGGTGGCAGACAGAATTCTGGCAAAACTAAGTAGGTAGCTTGATGTCCAACTTACTGGAGAAGAGCAACTGAGCGGAGACACTTTTCACTAAGCAACATGCTCTAGTGGAGATCAAACATCCTTTGACTTACAGCCAGTACGAATTAAACCATTCATCAAATGAAACCTAATTTTCTCTTATTTTGAGTATACATTTGTGTCCCTTCCTGATTAATCTACTCTTTATCCTCTTAAGTCCCAATACCTCACGCTGATATCGGTCACATCTTTCCATTTGACATGGTTTTCCCTCAAGCTTTGTACCGCCCCGAGATCATACAACTTTTTGTCCCCTCTTCACTGCTTCCTTAACAGCCATCTAGTCCTTTACCACACCACGCATCCCCAGTCCTTTACTCTCCAAGGGGAAAAGACCATAAATCCTGCTTTGTTTTGAGGCATGTATTTCTGTGATGCCCCATCCACCAAACACAATCCATCATTGACCAAATAACACAACATGTTAACAAATTTTTATTCTTTGAGAAAGAATAATCCATTGGAAAAGATACCAGGATTCATAGAACACCTGAGGTATCTCTGAAAAAAACACGTTCCCAAAGAGAGAATTAAGTCTGCCCCTCAAAATTTGAGAATTTCACTTTAACAGATCTTCACCAAATCATAAACATAGATATGGAAGTCATTATCAAACTTGATGAAATACACAGAAGATTTGTTGGGAACTTGGCAAATAATTTTACCTATCTCTTGGGTTCCATCTTTTTTGTTGTACTGCACTCTTTTGCCCTGCAAGGAATCCCTGCCTAATTCCAAAGTCACCTCTACTGGAGGACATTCAGGCGTGATGTGGAGGTTGCCTCCAATGGAATCATCATGATGGTGGTAAAGGTACAGGACCGGATCATTCTCGTTGACAATGTAGAAACAGGTCGTTATGGTCTGCACCTCATCTGGGACCACGCCACTCCACTCTTCCTTAGAGCCTGGCATGATGTGGACGTTGCCTTCCAGGTAGTCATCCAGGAGGTGGTAAATGTACAAGACCGGATCTTTCTTGTAGGTAATATAAAACCAGGTCTTCATGATTGGCACCTCTTCTAGGACCATCCCGTTCCAGTCATTCTTAGAGCCATTTGTGCCCATGAATCAATGTTTCACTGCTCTGCCAACTATGGTGTTTGAGAGATGAGTGTCTGTCACCTGAGGAAATGGCACATTGTTAGGCAGGATCTTCAGGTTTAAAATCCTTTCATCACTATGAAGCTCCAAGCCATAGACACAATCAATCCCATCATATTTCAACAAATAGAGAGAGGGATATGTTGGCAGTTGATCTAGAATGATGGCTTTCCAATGGGTGACTGGTTCATTGGCTTCCTTCCAGCCATGAGAAATTCTGCGGCCAACAATATTCTCCAGGGCCTCAAAAGGCTTACTAAGTTTTTGCTTCTGGAGCGATGGCCCATTCTTCTTCTGGAGATGTGGCACGCCTCTCATACTAAGAGGCATCTTCATCATGGCGGGAGACTTTCTGAGATAGGCCACAGCACTCCTGTTCCACTGTCTCTTGGCTCTGTTTCTGTGCTTGGGCTTCATAGCTGCCAATCTCTGCATAGGAAGAACTCTTCAGTTTAAATGAGACACAAAGTGGTTTCCTCCACCATAAGTGCCTGCAAGGATAAGAAGGTGAGCATGTGAGGTCAAGGCTCTTTTTAGGAATAACTTTGGAGCAGGTGAAAAAGGCAGGGCTGAATAGATTTGGATACCTAAATGGAATATGTTCTTAAGAAATTAATAGGAAAATTATCAAACTGTTGTCTACAGCTCAGTATCAGAGACATATTCCTGCTGCAAAATGCAATTGACCTCTACTGAGAAACCTACTTCCTGACTTACTATATCAATGAGAGAGGAAGCTATGCCTATACATAAAGTGAGAAAGAAATATCTGAACAGATGGCAAAGAATTCAAAGAACAGCCACTCCTCCCCTTACCACTCAAGCTACTGGTTAGTTGGCTGATCTATAACCACCAGCCCAAGGTCATGGCACTCCAGTCCACTGGCTCTCTCTATTGTGTCTCCTGATCCAGATCCAGGTTGATTACATAAAGATATTCTGTATCTTCATTAGAGAAGTGAGTACTGTGAGTCAAACTGCCAAAAGAAAGAAACATTAATCTGTGCAACAGCACCTATTAGAAATAATTATCTTTTAAAACACATATGGACAAAGAGGATCTTTGCCATTTAAGTGGACTGAGGAATTGGACATTTTTAGCAAAGATAGAGTGGGGAGAATACCTGACATTAACCGTCCCCCAGCTATCAAATATAGGAGCTGTTAACGACATAAATTTTGGACCCAGAGCAGATTTGAAAGAAACCTTTCTTTGACTACAGAGGTCCTAGTTGCTTCCTAAACATATTTACCAAAAGAAAATATCTTGGCTCTCTAGATTCCAACTTCTGGAAATTCGGTTGCACAGTTGTGGAGCCCAAGAGCTGAACTGACCTCCTCAGCCACCGTGAAGATAGTAAGCCCACCTTCACAGAAGACTAGTGCTTCATGTGGAACAGAGTTGCCACGCCCAACCAAAGCTTTGTGACATCATCAAGGCTCTACTTATGTCATAAAACTCCTCCTAGCCAGGTTTCTTCCCTAGTAACCCCCAGAAATATCCAGCACACAGGTCCTAAAATGCTGCTCATACAGCCCCATGAAGACCCAAAATAAAAACCCCAATCTTCTTCCCAATTACTTGAGTCATAATTTCCAAGCAACTCAACCCCTTTATGTGTTTTTTTTTTTCTGTAAAATAATTTTTGGTCTCAGTCAACAACTCACATGAATGTTTTTTTTCCTAGCTCCAATGTCCTCATTGGTTATTTTCTATTGATATTTCCATTACTTCATAATAATAATTATCAAACTTTCCACTTCTCTTCCTCCTCCCACATTCTTCTTGCTCCGCAAATAAACCTCTCCACTCAAACACCAGTCCAAATAGAGGGCAGGGTACTTTGAGCTGTGGGAAGTCCAAGCCCACCCTTCATCCATCCAGATTTAGCAAGGTATGCATCCACAAAAAATATGATCACAAAAAGCCAGTGTATGATATGCAGACAATTGCAAGCGCCATTATCTTTGGCTTCTCCGTCTGCCCCAATTGTCAGCCACATTCAGAGCTTCCAGTTTGATCCCATGTTCTTTCATTCCCAGGTCACTGGATTAGTTGAAATCCCCTTAGTTCAGGCACAGTGTCTCATAGTGTGGACCAAGCCCTTATATTCCGGACATCCTTGCTCTTTTTCTCCATCCATCTGCTCTTCCACTGGAGCTTGGAAGCTCCATCTAGTTTTCTGATTTTGACCCTGACTTGATCTCCATCATTTGCCAAACAAAAGTTCCATGGTGGTTTTCAAGATAGTCAGTCATCAGTCTGACTATGGGACAAGGCACAGATAGTTCCTAGGGACATGTCACAGTGCGGACAATTTCTCCTCCCTGTTTAAGTACCTAGAGAGGGTCACCCTATGGCCTTCGGAGAACCACTCGGGAGATATCGATCTTGACATCCAGAGAATGGCCCCATAAATTGAGATATCATCAGTGTATGTGAATTAACTTGTGTGTGTTTGTGTGTGTGTATTTAAATCACAATAACTAATGGATAGTAATATTGAAGTTTCTTCTCATCTTGAGAAGAATATTTGCTACAGAAACACTCTCACAGTAATAGTGAGAGTGTAAACTGTCTCATCAAGGAGAAATAACTGGAGGAATCCCCCAGGAGTTAGGCTCAGTGTCCCAGGAATTACGCCCAAGGAAAGTCAATGAACTCAGTGATGGAAGATAAAACCCAGCCTAAATAAAACCCTAAATCATTTAGGTGGAACATGAGATATTCTTACAACAGTTACAAGAGGTCTAAAATGCCTGGACTGGAACATAAGGGGAACACAATGACGTGGAGCTGAGAGTGCATGGCAAAACTGATTGGATCTGGCAAAAATTATGTAAGCATACCAAGGAAACCACCAGTGGGACAAAACCCTAAGAAATCTGTATGACAACATATCATGTTGAACATAATGAGATTTATAGACAAAGGAAAGATCTTAATTATGTCACTGTCACACAGGTGATGATGAACCAGTTCCATCATAAGGTGACTCCTTGCTGTGTTTAAGATAACCTGTCAATTCTGTCTAGTCAGTTACAAGAAAATTTGCATTAATTGCACAGATTAACTATCAGCATCATTTACTGCACAATCAAAGGCAAGGCAAAGAAATCATAGACATGTTGTTGAATGCTGATGATGTTATTGGGAGTTTTGATGGTTTTTTTTCTTAAAGGGAAATCATCGGTGACTCTCATGCATGAAGCAGATCCTTTCACTGTGATGTTTCCTGAATAGCCACTGAGATACCAGCCCATTGAGTTGTGGTCTCTCTCTCTTTTAAAAAGCAACTTCTACCTTCAGCTTGATCTCTTGCTTGAGCTTCCCTTCCGGCTACTAGGCTCCTTTTCTGATCCTGCAGAGGGCTTTTGTAAGGGATTGTGATCTCTAAGTTTTTCCCCTTTCAAGAACTAATCATTCTATTAATCACAATTCTAAACTGCTGTGGGAGTTTGTTTGTGACTTATGCTTTCATATGTGATACAAGCGACCTGTGTGTATAGGGTCTTCTCTCTGTTCATGTGGGGAAGGCATGGCAGCAGGAGTAGATGGCTGCTCATTCTCTGTAAGGAAATCAGTAAACAGTGGGCACCAAGTACAAGGATGTCCTGAAATATTAAGTCTTGTCCTTTCAAGGCCCCAAAGCCTCCAGCTAGGTTCAGGGTCACGACAATCTCCAAAACCCAACGAGCATGAAGTATTCAGAACCAGAAGCCTGTGTGTGCCATATCACATAAATTCATCGTGAGTACACCAATCTGTTTTTTTTTTTTAATTCTAAATTATTTTGTCCCATCAGAACGATCTATATTACCAATTAACCAAATTTGCTGCATCTTTGGTGTCCTAGAATTGCTTTAAATTGTTGCTAGGACAGTCTTACAAACCTTCCTGTGCTGTTATGAGACCTTAAGGGGACAGCACTTATTTCAGAAATCAAAGGCAGGTGGGTTCAATCCTATGGTTAGCTGTTAGCTAAACACTGGAAGGATGGATTTGACTAAGAAAGGGAGACAGCATACATGGAGGCAGGTAACCTTTCCTTTGCAAAATGACCCATTTTGAGGCCTTACTTCAGGCTCGTCTCTTCTTCTAATCTTGGTTTTTTTTTATTAGTTTAGGAGAAGAATTAAAACTCCATTTACAGTATCTGTGAACTCGAGTTAAGTATGTGTGACCAACTTGATGTCTGCCTGTCTGTCAACAGGGCCAGAGTTCAGGGGCATCTGATGCATAGCACAGGAATATCAGCCATCAATCTCTGGTCCACCTAACTCTACAGCATTAGAGTGGTCATGGTTGCTCATCTGATCTTCCTCATATGATCTCCATCCACAGAGATGTCAGAAAAATCCTCCTTTGAGAGTGCAGGTTCTTTACAAATGAAAGATTATACAACAAAAGACACATGGGAGATTTCTATGGGCCAGCTGTTGAAAGGATAAAGTGACAGAAGAAGTTTATTGATTAATTAAAGAAAGAATCCGCTTCAGCTGATAGGTTAGAACATAGGTAGGTGGAGTAAACAAAATAGAATGCCGGGAGGAAGAGGGAGTGAGCTCAGAGAAGCCATGCTCCCCTCTCCCCGGCAGATGTCATAGCTCTGCTCTCTGAGGCAGATGTCGATGCAGCCAGCCACCATGTCAGACATGCTGAATTTTTCCTGGTAAGTGCACCTCGTTATACTACACTGATTATTAGAAATGCGTTAAAATGCTGAATCTAATGGGCCAGCAGTGTTTAAAAGAATACAGTTTTTGTGTATTTATTTCAGGCATAACCTTCATGCGGCCGTGGTGCTGGGGACACAGCCTCGCTGCTCAAATAACTACAGAATGGCCTGCAGCCTTTTGGACAACTGAATCCACTGAAAGCCTGAGAATGCTTGGGAAAGTGTAAAGCATGTTTTCTTGGTAGCAGCGATTTCTCGGTCTGCTCTGCTTGCTAGAAGAAAGCAAGGGCTCTCATCTAAAAGAGGCTTGCTGACTCAGCTTCAGCTGCAAAACCCTGCAGCCCTTAAGACGTCCTGCCACAAAACATTTAAATGGTGTTGATAAAAGCCAACTGAATGCTTGTATGTTTTCAGCAGTAGCAGGAAAAAAAACTGTGTTGTTTTAAAATGCCGGCTTTCTGGGCCACCCTGCCTGGGCAAACTCTGACTGTTTGAGGAAGGAGGGCCAGCTACAGAAAGAGGGCTTGAGTGTTGTCTGTTGCAGCCTCTTTGATGGCAAGGACCTTGAAACACTGTAGACTTGTGGCACTGAATGCGGCTCTGTTCGGTACCTCAGCCACAAGGTTGGAATGGCAGAAAGCTAAGGAATGGGCTACATCTGGCCAGCAAAGCCACGGCTTTAGTCCTACTGAGATTGCTTGGTAAATGAAAGACTCATGTGGTCAGAAAAACAGAGAGAGACATAAAGTAAACAAGGATTCAAAGACAAAGAAAATTTTTAAATGATTTACAGTGTGTTAAAAATATGTGCAGGGTAAAATTTGAAGTTCTTAAAGTTAAAAAAAGGAAGAGAGTTGTTGGGTGTGGTAGGACACACCTGTAAACCCAACACATGGGAGGCAGAGGGAGATTGACCTCTGTACCTTCAAGGTGAGGTAGCACACGGCTTTAATCCCAGTGCCTTGAAGGCAGAGACAAACAGATCTTTGCGAGTTCAATGTGTAGTAGCATACACCTTTAATCCCAATGCCTGAAAGGCAGAGAGAGGCAGATCTCTGAGACTTCAAGGACAGACAGGTATACAGAGTTATTCCAGGTCAAAGATACAGAGAACCTGTCTCAAAAGGCAAAAAATAAAAAGGAAAAATAAACAAAATAGAGGTTAAATTGAAGCGCACAAAGATGGAAAATTCACAGCGAATTTTGATATTGTATGCTATTATGCTCGTTTAGAATCATTTGAATTTTGAGACAGTAGCAATAGCTGCTAAAAGATATTTCTTTATAAAAGCTGCTGAAATAATCCAACATAGATATTTTGAAAATGCCTTGACTTTGAAATTTGGATCTAAGGACATGATGCTTTGGAAAGGAGTTTCTATTTTGTTTTCACAGAGGGTGAAAGTCTGTGGATGCCTCTATCCTAATATGGTAGGATGGACCACGCCCTACTTAAAGGTTGCTGTGAACACCTTTAAAAAATTGCTTCGCTCAACTGCCAACTGAGATCAATCAATAATGATGCCACCATTCAGCAGGAAGCATTTTGGAGAGAAGAAACTGCACCCACGTTCCCAAATATGGCTTATTAACGTTCTTTTACATTTAAAGTGGGATGTGATATAGATATGAATATTTGCATTCGTATAGATTTTGCTTTACTGATAGAGATTTTAGGTCAATTGTGTTATATGTATATGCATTTTTGATCTTAATTAAGGTATTGTGATTGTGTAGTTCATTTAAAAATATAATGTATATAGGTTATTAATGGATAATCATTCATAATAGTCAAGTTTGTAGTCATGTTAGTTAGATTTTCTAGCTACATAGATATATATATTTCAGTTAGATAGGCATTATTCATATCTCTCTAGACTACAAAATAGGCTATTTAATGTTTTAGTACCTTAGGGTTTTTCATGACAGTGAGACACTCTACTCTTGGCAGCACATATCTACTTCAGGAAGAAGATGGGCATCATAGAGGATCCTTATGGAGTTTGATAGCCATTTGGGGAAGAAACTGCTCTTGCCTGGATTGTTGCATAAACTGTACACAGAAAACACTCAGAGAGAGGACTACTGAACTTGCCTAAAGGTGAGATGATCTTTTCGTGTTCCTGATTCAGGAAAGGGTCAGCAAAACATTCTTCAAGACAAGCAGATAGAGACTGCCTTTGAAATTTCCTGCTTCATGGAAATGTCTGCTGGAAACTATGGGCCTGTAGGCTGAGGATGGAAATCCCAACGGTACAGAGGAACTTTGGGAGACTGTCCAGGCAGCGAGATGCCTCTGTCATTTCTAGAGTTTGAAAATGGCTTACTTTTTGTTTGCTTAGGTAATACTGTATTATTCTGGAGTCTCTGATGGAGTTGAAGAATAGATAGATAGTTATAGTTTTCCATTGTTATGATAAAAGATAAAATAGATATAAATATTGTAACTGTAATTCTTGCTTGATAACTGTTTTGTTATATGTAATTTTGCTATGTTAAAGATAAAGATTCCGTTCTTGTTTAAACAGAAAAAGGAGTAATGATGGAGTATAGGTCATTGGTTAATTAAATAAAGAAACTGTTTGGCCTGAAAGGTTGGAACATAGGTGGGTGGAATAAACATAAGAGAATGCTGGGAGGAATAGGAATTGAGCTTAGAGATGCCATGCACCTCTGCCATGGGCAGAAATGGTAGCTCTGCACTCTGAGGCAGATGGCGATACAGCCAGCCACCAGGTCAGACATGCTAAATCTTTCCTTCTAAGCGCACCTCGTGCTGCAACATACATTATTAGACATGGGTTAAGAAGCTGAAAATAATGGGGCAGGCAGTGTTGAAATGAATAGTTTTGTGTTGTTATTTCGGAGCATAACCTTACAAGGGGGCCCCATGGGGATGCAGCCCTGCTGCTCAAATTTCTACAATCAAGGGGGAAATGGAAGAAGGGAAGGAAGAAGAGAGAGAGACAAGGAAGAATGGATGAATTCAATCATTCCTTGGAATAATGAGTGAACCAATGAATGAGGAGACCTAGTAGGAAAAAATGTGCTGCATTCCCTCAGAGAGTCAGGTCAAATTAAGGATTGACAAGGTTTTCCACTAAGGAGGAGGCTTATTCCATTTTACCTTCTTTGTGCTCCAGGCCCACCCACAAGAGTGATGATGAGGACAGGGAGAAGAAGAGGAGAGGGTGTACCAGAATTCCCTGGTACAATTTCTCACCCAAATTGTAGCCAAATCACCTGACCTGGGACAGCTGATCTACATGCTGGACCCTAACTCCCAGTTTGACAACTCTCACATTTTAACCAAGTTTGTGAAGATGACGGAACCAAAAATAGCCCAGTTACAAGATGGCAGGTTCCTTACAGGATGGGAGTCAGATATCAGTACCATACTGGTATTTGGCGGTTTGATGGGTGTGTGGGGTCTTTGCCAGACTCCACCTAGCATCATGGATTCCCTACTTTACTGATATTATGGAGTTCGGTGCATTCATCATATGTGTGCATGTCACACACTAGTGGGCATCATATGTACATGTTTATCCTGTGTGTGGGTGAGTGTGTTTTATAGCCCAAGTACTACAGAACATGATCAATGAAAGGGAACACTGTTTTCCAGATATGGCAGGGCAATTATTTAAATGAACTGACAAGGGTTGGATGGCATGGATAAGACCTATGAGAGTTCAAGGCATACCGAATCCAGGCATGACAAAGTAGGTGGCAGACAGAATTCTGGCAAAACTAAGTAGGTAGCTTGATGTCCAACTTACTGGAGAAGAGCAACTGAGCGGAGACACTTTTCACTAAGCAACATGCTCTAGTGGAGATCAAACATCCTTTGACTTACAGCCATTACGAATTAAACCATTCATCAAATGAAACCTAATTATCTCTGATTTTGAGTATACATTTGTGTCCCTTCCTGATTAATCTACTCTTTATCCTCTTAAGTCCCAATACCTCACGCTGATATCGGTCACATCTTTCCATTTGACATGGTTTTTCCTCAAGCTTCGTACCGCCCCGAGATCATACAACTTTTTGTCCCCTCTCCACTGCTTCCTTGACAGCCATCTTGTCCTTTACCACACCACGCATCCTCAGTCCTTTACTCTCCAAGGGGAAAAGACCATAAATCCTGCTTTGTTTTGAGGCATGTATTTCTGTGATGCCCCATCCACCAAACACAATCCATCATTGACCAAATAATACAACATGTTAACAAATTTTTATTCTTTGAGAAAGAATAATCCATTGGAAAAAATACCAGGATTCATAGAAGACCTGAGGTATCTCTGAAAAAAACACATTCCCAAAGAGAGAATTAAGTCTGCCCCTCAAAATTTGAGAATTTCACTTTAACAGATCTTCACCAAATCATACACATAGATATGGAAGTCATTATCAAACTTGATGAAATACACAGAAGGTTTGTTGGGAACTTGGCAAATAATTTTACCTATCTCTTGGGTTCCATCTTTTTTGTTGTACTGCACTCTTTTGCCCTCCAAGGAATCCCTGCCTAATTCCAAAGTCACCTCTACTGGAGGACATTCAGGCGTGATGTGGAGGTTGCCTTCAATGGAATCATCATGATGGTGGTAAAGGTACAGGACCGGATCATTCTCGTTGACCATGTAGAGACAGGTCGTTATGGCCTGCACCTCATCTGGGACCACGCCACTCCACTCTTCCTTAGAGCCTGGCATGATGTGGAGGTTGCCTTCCAGGTAGTCATCCAGGAGGTGGTAAATGTACAAGACCGGATCTTTCTTGTAGGTAATATAAAACCAGGTCTTCATGATTGGCACCTCTTCTAGGACCATCCCGTTCCAGTCATTCTTAGAGCCATTTGTGCCCATGAATGTATGTTTCACTGCTCTGCCAACTATGGTGTTTGAGAGATGAGTGTCTGTCACCTGAGGAAATGGCACATTATTAGGCAGGATCTTCAGGTTTAAAATCCTTTCATCACTATGAAGCTCCACGCCATAGACACAATCAATCCCATCATATTTCAACAAATAGAGAGAGGGATATGTTGGCAGTTGATCTAGAATGATGGCTTTCCAATGGTGACTGGTTCATTGGCTTCCTTCCAGCCATGAGAAATTCTGCGGCCAACAATATTCTCCAGGGCCTCAAAAGGCTTACTAAGTTTTTGCTTCTGGAGCGATGGCCCATTCTTCTTCTGGAGATGTGGCATGCAACTCATACTAAGAGGCATCTTCTTCATGGTGGGAGACTTTCTGAGATAGGCCACAGCACTCCTGTTCCACTGTCTCTTGGCTCTGTTTCTGTGCTTGGGCTTCATAGCTGCCAATCTCTGCATAGGAAGAACTCTTCAGTTTAAATCAGACACAAAGTGGTTTCCTCCACCATAAGTGCCTGCAAGGATAAGAAGGTGAGGATGTGAGGTCAAGGCTCTTTTTAGGAATAACTTTGGAGCAGGTGAAAAAGGCAGGGCTGAATAGATTTGGATACCTAAATGGAATATGTTCTTAAGAAATTAATAGGAAAAGTATCAAACTCTTGTCTACAGCTCAGTATATGTGTATCAGAGACATATTCCTGCTGCAAAATGCAATTGACCTCTACTGAGAAACCTACTTCCTGACTTACTATATCAATGAGAGAGGAAGCTATGCCTATACCTAAAGTGAGAAAGAAATATCTGAACAGATGGCAAAGAATTCAAAGAACAGCCACTCCTCTCCTTACCACTCAAGCTACGGGTTAGTTGGCTGATCTATAACCACCTGCCCAAGGTCATGGCACTCCAGTCCACTGGCTCTCTCTATTGTGTCTCCTGATCCAGATCCAGGTTGATTACATAAAGATATTCTGTATCTTCATTAGAGAAGTGAGTACTGTGAGTCAAACTGCCAAAAGAAAGAAACATTAATCTGTGCAACAGCACCTATTAGAAATAATTATCTTTTAAAACACATATGGAAAAAGAGGATCTTTGCCATTTCAGTGGACTGAGGAATTGGACATTTTTAGCAAAGATAGAGTGGGGAGAATACCTGACATTAACCGTCCCCCAGCTATCAAATATAGGAGCTGTTAACGACATAAATTTTGGACCCAGAGCAGATTTGAAAGAAACCTTTCTTTGACTACAGAGGTCCTAGTTGCTTCCTAAACATATTTACCAAAAGAAAATATCTTGGCTCTCTAGATTCCAACTTCTGGAAATTCGGTTGAACAGTTGTGGAGCCCAAGAGCTGAACTGACCTCCTCAGCCACCGTGAAGATAGTAAGCCCACCTTCACAGAAGACTAGTGCTTCATGTGCAACAGAGTTGCCACCCCCAACCAAAGCTTTGTGACATCATCAAGGCTCTACTTATGTCATAAAACTCCTCCTAGCCAGGTTTCTTCCCTACTAACCCCCAGAAATATCCAGCATACAGGTCCTAAAATGCTGCTCATACAGCCCCATGAAGACCCAAAATAAAAACCCCAATCTTCTTCCCAATTACTTGAGTCATATTTTCCAAGTAACTCAACCTTTTTATGTGTGTGTTTTTTTTTTTCTGTATAATAATTTTTGGTCTGAGTCAACAACTCACATGAATGTTTTTTAATCCTAACTCCAATGTCCTCATTGGTTATTTTCTATTGATTTTTCCATTACTTCATAATAATAATTATCAAACTTTCCACTTCTCTTCCTCCTCCCACATTCTTCTTGCTCCGCAAATAAACCTCTCCACTCAAACACCAGTCCAAATAGAGGGCAGGGTACTTTGAGCTGTGGGAAGTCCAAGCCCACCCTTCATCCATCCTGATTTAGCAAGGTATGCATCCACAAAAAATATGATCACAAAAAGCCAGTGTATGATATGCAGACAAGTGACAGTGCCATTATCTTTGGCTTCTCCGTCTGCCCCAATTTTCAGCCACATTCAGAGCTTCCAGTTTGATCCCATGTTCTTTCATTCCCAGGTCACTGGATTAGTTGAAATCCCCTTAGTTCAGGCACAGTGTCTCATAGTGTGGACCAAGCCCTTATATTCCTGACATCCTTGCTCTTTTTCTCCATCCATCTGCTCTTCCACTGGAGCTTGGAAGCTCCATCTAGTTTTCTGATTTTGACCCTGACTTGATCTCCATCATTTGCCAAACAAAAGTTCCATGGTGGTTTTCAAGATAGTCAGTCATCAGTCTGACTAAGGGACAAGGCACACATAGTTCCTAGGGACATGTCACAGTGCGGTCAACTTCTCCTCCCTGCTTAAGTACCTAGAGAGGGTCACCCTATGGCCTTCTGAGAACCACTCGAGAGATATCGATCTTGACATCCCCAGAATGGCCCCATAAATTAAGATATCATCAGTGTATGTGAATTAACTTGTGTGTGTTTGTGTATGTGTATTTTAATCACAATAACAAATGGATTGTAATATTGAAGTTTCTTCTCATCTTGAGAAGAATATTTGCTACAGAAACACTCCCACAGTAATAGTGAGAGTGTAAACTGTCTCATCAAGGAGAAATAACTGGAGGAATCCCCCAGGAGTTAGGCTCAGTGTCCCAGGAATTACGCCCAAGGAAAGTCAATGAACTCAGTGATGGAAGATAAAACCCAGCCTAAATAAAACCCTAAATCATTTAGGTGGAACATGAGATACTCTTACAACAGTTACAAGAGGTCTAAAATGCCTGGACTGGAACATAAGGGGAACACAAGGACGTGGAGCTGAGAGTGCATGGCAAAACTGATTGGATCTGGCAAAAATTATGTAAGCATACAAAGGAAACCACCAATGGGACAAAACCCTAAGAAATCTGTATGACAACATATCATGTTGAACATAATGAGATTTATAGACAAAGGAAAGATCTTAATTATGTCACTGTCACACAGGTGATGATGAACCAGTTCCATCGTAGAGTGACTCCCTGCTGTGTTTAAGATAACCTGTCAATTCTGTCTAGTCAGTTACAAGGAAATTTGCATTAAGTGCACAGATTAACTATCAGCATCATTTAATGCACAATCAAAGGCGAGGCAAAGAAATCATAGACATGTTGTTGAATGCTGATGATGTTATTGGGAGTTTTGATGGGTTTTTTTCTTAAAGGGAAATCATCGGTGACTCTCATGCATGAAGCAGATCCTTTCTCTGTGATGTTTCCTGAATAGCCACTGAGATACCAGCCCATTGAGTTGTGGTCTCTCTCTCTTTTAAAAAGCAACTTCTACCTTCAGCTTGATCTCTTGCTTGAGCTTCCCTTCCGGCTACTAGGCTCCTTTTCTGATCCTGCAGAGGGTTTTTGTAAGGGATTGTGATCTCTAAGTTTTTCCCCTTTCAAGAACTAATCATTCTATTAATCACAATTCTAAACTGCTGTGGGAGTTTGTTTGTGACTTATGCCTTCACATGTGATACAAGCGACCTGTGTGTATAGGGTCTTCTCTCTGTTCATGTGGGGAAGAGATGGCAGCAGGAGTAGATGGCTGCTCATTCTCTGTAAGGAAATCAGTAAACAGTGGGGACCAAGTACAAGGATGTCCTGAAATATTAAGTCTTGTCCTTTCAAGGCCCCAAAGCCTCCAGCTAGGTTCAGGGTCACGACAATCTCCAAAACCCACCGAGCATGAAGTATTCAGAACCAGAAGCCTGTGTGTCCCATATCACATAAATTCATCGTGAGTACACCAATCTGTTTTTTTTTTAATGCTACATTACTTTGTCCCATCAGAACGATCTATATTACCAATTACCCAAATTTGCTGCATCTTTGGTGTCCTAGAATTGCTTTAAATTGTTGCTGGGACAGTCTTACAAACCTTCCTGTGCTGTTATGAGACCTTAAGGGGACAGCACTTATTTCAGAAATCAAAGGCAGTTGGGTTCAATCCTATGGTTAGCTGTTAGCTAGACACTGGAAGGATGGATTTGACTAAGAAAGGGAGACAGCATACATGGAGGCAGGTAACCTTCCCTTTGCAAAATGACCCATTTTGAGGCCTTACTTCAGGCTCTTCTCTTCTCCTAATCTTGGTTTTTTTATTAGTTTAGGAGAAGAATTAAAACTCCATTTACAGTATCTGTGAACCTGAATGAGTTAAGTATGTGTGACCAACTTGATGTCTGCCTGTCTGTCAACAGGGCCAGAGTTCAGGGGCATCTGATGCATAGCACAGGAATGTCAGCCATCAATCTCTGGTCCACCTAACTCTACAGCATTAGAGTTGTCATGGTTGCTCATCTGATCTTCCTCATATGATCTCCATCCACAGAGATGTCAGAAAAATCCTCCCCTGAGAGTGCAAGTTCTTTACAAATGAAAGATTATACAACAGAAGACACATGGGAGATTTATATGGGCAAGCTGTTGAAAGGATAAAGTGACAGAAGAAGTTTATTGATTAATTAAAGAAAGAATCCGCTTCAGCTGATAGGTTAGAACATAGGTAGGTGGAGTAAACAAAATAGAATGCCGGGAGGAAGAGGTAGTGAGCTCAGAGAAGCCATGCTCCCCTCTCCCTGGCAGATGCCATAGCTCTGCTCTCTGAGGCAGATGTCGATGCAGCCAGCCACCATGTCAGACATGCTGAATTTTTCATGGTAAGTGCAACTCGTTATACTACACTGATTATTAGAAATGCGTTAAAATGCTGAATCTAATGGGCCAGCAGTGTTTAAAAGAATACAGTTTTTGTGTATTTATTTCAGGCATAACCTTCATGCGGCTGTGGTGCTGGGGACACAGTCACGCTGCTCAAATAACTACAGAATGGAATGCAGCCTTGTGGACAACTGAATCCACTGAAAGCCTGAGAAAGCTTGGGAAAGAGTAAAGCATGTTTTCTTGGTAGTAGCGATTTCTCGGTCTGCTCTGCTTGATAGAAGAAAGCAAGGGCTCTCATCTAAAAGAGGCTTGCTGACTCAGCTTCAGCTGCAAAACCCTGCAGCCCTTAAGAGGTCCTGCCACAAAACATTTAAATGGTGTTGATAAAAGCCAACTGAATGCTTGTATGTTTTCAGCAGTAGCAGGAAAAAAAACTGTGTTGTTTTAAAATGCCGGCTCTCTGGGCCATCCAGCCTGTTCAAACTCTGACTGTTTGAGGAAGGAGGGCCAGCTACAGAAAGAGGGCTTGAGTGTTGTCTGTAGCAGCCTCTTTGATGGCAAGGACCTTGAAACACTGTAGACTTGTGGCACTGAATGCGGCTCTGTTCGGTACCTCAGCCACAAGGTTGGAATGGCAGAAAGCTAAGGAATGGTCTACATCTGGCCAGCAAAGCCACGGCTTTAGTCCTACTGAGATTGCTTGGTAAATGAAAGACTCATGTGGTCAGAAAAACAGAGAGAGAAATAGAGTAAAGAGAGATTCAAAGACAAAGAAAATTTTTAAATGATTTACAGTGTGTTAAAAATATGTGCAGGCTAAAATTTGAAGTTCTTAAAGTTAAAAAAGGAAGAGAGTTGGTGGGTGTGGTAGGACACACCTGTAAACCCAACACATGGGAGGCAGAGGGAGATTGACCTCTGTACCTTCAAGGTGAGGTAGCACACGCCTTTAATCCCAGTGCCTTGAAGGCAGAGACAAACAGATCTTTGTGAGTTCAATGTGTAGTAGCATACACCTTTAATCCCAATGCCTGAAAGGCAGAGAGAGGCAGATCTCTGAGACTTCAAGGACAGACAGGTATACAAGGTTATTCCAGGTCAAAGATACAGAGAACCTGTCTCAAAAGGCAAAAAATAAAAAGGAAAAATAAACAAAATAGAGGTTAAATTGAAGCGCACAAAGATGGAAAATTCACAGCGAATTTTGATATTGTATGCTATTATGCTGTTTTTGAATCATTTGAATTTTGAGGCAGTAGCAATAGCTGCTAAAAGATGTTTCTTTATAAAAGCTGCTGAAATAATCCAACATAGATATTTTGAAAATGCCTTGACTTTGAAATTTGGATCTAAGGACATGATGCTTTGGAAAGGAGTTTCTATTTTGTTTTCACAGAGGGTGATAGTCTGTGGATGCCTCTATCCTAATATGGTAGGATGGACCACGCCCTACTTAAAGGTTGCTGTGAACACCTTTAAAAAATTGCTTCGCTCAACTGCCAACTGAGATAAATCAATAATGATGCCACCATTCAGCAGGAAACATTTTGGAGAGAAAAAACTGCACCCACATTCCCAAATATGGCTTATAAACATTCTTTTACATTTAAAGTGGGATGTGATATAGACATGAATATTTGCATTAGTATAGATTTTGCTTTACTGATAGAGATTTTAGGTCAATTGTGTTATATGTATATGCATTTTTGATCTTAATTAAGGTATTGTGATTGTGTAGTTCATTTAAAAATATAATGTATATAGGTTATTAATGGATAATCATTCATAATAGTCAAGTTTGTAGTCATGTTAGTTAGATTTTCTAGCTACATAGATATATATATTTCAGTTAGATAGGCATTATTCATATCTCTCTAGACTACAAAATAGGCTATTTAATGTTTTAGTACCTTAGGGTTTTTCATGACAGTGAGGCACTCTACTCTTGGCAGCACATATCTACTTCAGGAAGAAGATGGGCATCACAGAGGATCCTTATGGAGTTTGATAGCCATTTGGGGAAGAAACTGCTCTTGCCTGGATTGTTGCATAAACTGTACACAGAAAACACTCAGAGAGAGGACTACTGAACTTGCCTAAAGGTGAGATGATCTTTTCGTGTTCCTGATTCAGGAAAGGGTCAGCAAAACATTCTTCAAGACAAGCAGATAGTGACTGCCTTTGAAATTTCCTGCTTCATGGAAATGTCTGCTGGAAACTATGGGCCTGTAGGCTGAGGATGGAAACACCAACGGTACAGAGGAACTTTGGGTGACTGTCCAGGCAGCGAGATGTCTCTGTCATTTCTAGAGTTTGAAAATGGCTTACTTTTTGTTTGCTTAGGTAATACTGTATTATTCTGGAGTCTCTGATGGAGTTGAAGAATAGATAGACAGTTATAGTTTTCCATTGTTATGATAAAAGGTAAAATAGATATAAATATTGTAACTGTAATTCTTGCTTGATAACTGTTTTGTTATATGTAATTTTGCTATGTTAAAGTTAAAGATTCCGTTCTTGTTTAAACAGAAATAGGAGTAATGATGGAGTATAGGTCATTGGTTAATTAAATAAAGAAACTGTTTGGCCTGAAAGGTTAGAACATAGGTGGGTGGAATAAATATAAGAGAATGCTGGGAGGAATAGGAATTGAGCTTAGAGATGCCATGCACCTCTCCCATGGGCAGAAATGGTAGCTCTGCACTCTGAGGCAGATGGCGATACAGCCAGCCACCAGGTCAGACATGCTAAATCTTTCCTTCTAAGTGCACCTCGTGCTGCAACATACATTATTAGACATGGGTTAAGAGGGTGAAAATAATGGGGCAGGCAGTGTTTAAATGAATAGTTTTGTGTTGTTATTTCGGAGCATAACCTTACAAGGCGGCCCCATGGGGATCCAGCCCTGCTGCTCAAATTTCTACAATCAAGGGGAAATGGAAGAAGGGAAGAAAGAATAGAGAGAGACAAGGAAGAATGGATGGATTCAATCATTCATTGGAAAAATGAGTGAACCAATGAATGAGGAGACCTAGTAGGAAAAAATGTGCTGCATTCCCTCAGAGTGTCAGGTCAAATTAAGGATTGACAAGGTTTTCCACTAAGGAGGAGGCTTATTCCATTATACCTTCTTTGTGCTCCAGGCCCACCCACAAGAGTGATTATGAGGACAGGGAGAAGAAGAGGAGAGGGTGTACCAGAATTCCCTGGTACAATTTCTCACCCAAATTGTAGCCAAATCACCTGACCTGGGACAGCTGATCTACATGCTGGACCCTAACTCCCAGTTTGGCAACTCTAATATTTTAACCAAGTTTGTGAAGATGAAGGAACCAAAAATAGGCCAGTTACAGGATGGCAGGTTCCTTACAGGATGGGAGTCAGACATCAGTACCATACTGGTATTTGGCAGTTTGATGGGTGTGTGGGGTCTTTGCCAGACTCCACCTAGCATCATGGATTCCCTACTTTACTGATATTATGGAGTTCGGTGCATTCATCATATGTGTGCATGTCACACACTAGTGGGCATCATATGTACATGTTTATCCTGTGTGTGGGTGAGTGTGTTCATGAGTTTTATAGCCCAAGTACTACAGAACATGATCAATGAAAGGGAACACTGTTTTCCAGATATGGCAGGGCAATTATTTAAATGAACTGACAAGGGTTGGATGGCATGGATAAGACCTATGAGAGTTCAAGGCATACCGAATCCAGGCATGACAAAGTAGGTGGCAGACAGAATTCTGGCAAAACTAAGTAGGTAGCTTGATGTCCAACTTACTGGAGAAGAGCAACTGAGCGGAGACACTTTTCACTAAGCAACATGCTCTAGTGGAGATCAAACATCCTTTGACTTACAGCCAGTACGAATTAAACCATTCATCAAATGAAACCTAATTTTCTCTGATTTTGAGTATACATTTGTGTCCCTTCCTGATTAATGTACTCTTTATCCTCTTAAGTCCCAATACCTGACGCTGATATCGGTCACATCTTTCCATTTGACATGGTTTTCCCTCAAGCTTCGTACCGCTCCGAGATCATACAACTTTTTGTCCCCTCTTCACTGCTTTCTTGACAGCCATTTTGTCCTTTACCACACCACGCATCCCCAGTCCTTTACTCTCCAAGGGGAAAAGACCATAAATCCTGCTTTGTTTTGAGGCATGTATTTCTGTGATGCCCCATCCACCAAACACAATCCATCATTGACCAAATAACACAACATGTTAGCAAATTTTTATTCTTTGAGAAAGAATAATCCATTGGAAAAGATACCAGGATTCATAGAAGACCTGAGGTACCTCTGAAAAAACACATTCCCAAAGAGAGAATTAAGTCTGCCCCTCAAAATTTGAGAATTTCACTTTAACAGATCTTCACCAAATCATAGACATAGATATGGAAGTCATTATCAAACTTGATGAAATACACAGAAGGTTTGTTGGGAAGTTGGCAAATAATTTTACCTATCTCTTGGGTTCCATCTTTTTTGTTGTACTGCACTCTTTTGCCCTGCAAGGAATCCCTGCCTAATTCCAAAGTCACCTCTACTGGAGGACATTCAGGCGTGATGTGGAGGTTGCCTTCAATGGAATCATCATGATGGTGGTAAAGGTACAGGACCGGATCATTCTCGTTGACCATGTAGAAACAGGTCATTATGGCCTGCACCTCACCTGGGACCATGCCACTCCACTCTTCCTTAGAGCCTGGCATGATGTGGAGGTTGCCTTCCAGGTAGTCATCCAGGAGGTGGTAAATGTACAAGACCGGATCTTTCTTGTAGGTAATATAAAACCAGGTCTTCATGATTGGCACCTCTTCTAGGACCATCCCGTTCCAGTCATTCTTAGAGCCATTTGTGCCCATGAATCAATGTTTCACTGCTCTGCCAACTATGGTGTTTGAGAGATGAGTGTCTGTCACCTGAGGAAATGGCACATTATTAGGCAGGATCTTCAGGTTTAAAATCCTTTCATCACTATGAAGCTCCAAGCCATAGACACAATCAATCCCATCATATTTCAACAAATAGAGAGAGGGATATGTTGGCAGTTGATCTAGAATGATGGCTTTCCAATGGGTGACTGGTTCATTGGCTTCCTTCCAGCCATGAGAAATTCTGCGGCCAACAATATTCTCCAGGGCCTCAAAAGGCTTACTAAGTTTTTGCTTCTGGAGCGATGGCCCATTCTTCTTCTGGAGATGTGGCATGCAACTCATACTAAGAGGCATCTTCATCATGGTGGGAGACTTTCTGAGATAGGCCACAGCACTCCTGTTCCACTGTCTCTTGGCTCTGTTTCTGTGCTTGGGCTTCATAGCTGCCAATCTCTGCATAGGAAGAACTCTTCAGTTTAAATCAGACACAAAGTGGTTTCCTCCACCATAAGTGCCTGCAAGGATAAGAAGGTGAGGATGTGAGGTCAAGGCTCTTTTTAGGAATAACTTTGGAGCAGGTGAAAAAGGCAGGGCTGAATAGATTTGGATACCTAAATGGAATATGTTCTTAAGAAATTAATAGGAAAAGTATCAAACACTTGTCTACAGCTCAGTATCAGAGACATATTCCTGCTGCAAAATGCAATTGACCTCTACTGAGAAAAATACTTCCTGACTTACTATATCAATGAGAGAGGGAGCTATGCCTATACATAAAGTGAGAAAGAAATATCTGAACAGATGGCAAAGAATTCAAAGAACAGCCACTCCTCTCCTTACCACTCAAGCTACGGGTTAGTTGGCTGATCTATAACCACCTGCCCAAGGTCATGGCACTCCAGTCCACTGGCTCTCTCTATTGTGTCTCCTGATCCAGATCCAGGTTGATTACATAAAGATATTCTGTATCTTCATTAGAGAAGTGAGTACTGTGAGTCAAACTGCCAAAAGAAAGAAACATTAATCTGTGCAACAGCACCTATTAGAAATAATTATCTTTTAAAACACATATGGACAAAGAGGATCTTTGCCATTTAAGTGGACTGAGGAATTGGACATGTTTAGCAAAGATAGAGTGGGGAGAATACCTGACATTAACCGTCCCCCAGCTATCAAATATAGGAGCTGTTAACGAAATAAATTTTGGACCCAGAGCAGATTTGAAAGAAACCTTTCTTTGACTACAGAGGTCCTAGTTGCTTCCTAAACATATTTACCAAAAGAAAATATCTTGGCTCTCTAGATTCCAACTTCTGGAAATTCGGTTGAACAGTTGTGGAGCCCAAGAGCTGAACTGACCTCCTCAGCCACCTTGAAGATAGTAAGCACACCTTCACAGAATACTAGTGCTTCATGTGGAACAGAGTTGCCACGCCCAACCAAAGCTTTGTGACATCATCAAGGCTCTACTTATGTCATAAAACTCCTCCTAGCAAGGTTTCTTCCCTACTAACCCCCAGAAATATCCAGCATACAGGTCCTAAAATGCTGCTCATACAGCCCCATGAAGACCCAAAATAAAAACCCCAATCTTCTTCCCAATTACTTGAGTCATATTTTCCAAAAACTCAACCCCTTTATGTGTTTTTTTTTCTGTAAAATAATTTTTGGTCTGAGTCAACAACTCACATGAATGTTTTTTTTTCCTAGCTCCAATGTCCTCATTGGTTATTTTCTATTGATTTTTCCATTACTTCATAATAATAATTATCAAACTTTCCACTTCTCTTCCTCCTCCCACATTCTTCTTGCTCCGCAAATAAACCTCTCCACTCAAACACCAGTCCAAATAGAGGGCAGGGTACTTTGAGCTGTGGGAAGTCCAAGCCCACCCTTCATCCATCCTGATTTAGCAAGGTATGCATCCACAAAAAATATGATCACAAAAAGCCAGTGTATGATATGCAGACAAGTGACAGTGCCATTATCTTTGGCTTCTCCGTCTGCCCCAATTGTCAGCCACATTCAGAGCTTCCAGTTTGATCCCATGTTCTTTCATTCCCAGGTCACTGGATTAGTTGAAATCCCCTTAGTTCAGGCACAGTGTCTCATAGTGTGGACCAAGCCCTTATATTCCGGACATCCTTGCTCTTTTTCTCCATCCATCTGCTCTTCCACTGGAGCTTGGAAGCTCCATCTAGTTTTCTGATTTTGACCCTGACTTGATCTCCATCATTTGCCAAACAAAAGTTCCATGGTGGTTTTCAAGATAGTCAGTCATCAGTCTGACTAAGGGACAAGGCACACATAGTTCCTAGGGACATGTCACAGTGCGGTCAACTTCTCCTCCCTGCTTAAGTACCTAGAGAGGGTCACCCTATGGCCTTCTGAGAACCACTCGAGAGATATCGATCTTGACATCCCCAGAATGGCCCCATAAATTGAGATATCATCAGTGTATGTGAATTAACTTGTGTGTGTTTGTGTATGTGTATTTTAATCACAATAACAAATGGATTGTAATATTGAAGTTTCTTCTCATCTTGAGAAGAATATTTGCTACAGAAACACTCCCACAGTAATAGTGAGAGTGTAAACTGTCTCATCAAGGAGAAATAACTGGAGGAATCCCCCAGGAGTTAGGCTCAGTGTCCCAGGAATTACGCCCAAGGAAAGTCAATGAACTCAGTGATGGAAGATAAAACCCAGCCTAAATAAAACCCTAAATCATTTAGGTGGAACATGAGATACTCTTACAACAGTTACAAGAGGTCTAAAATGCCTGGACTGGAACATAAGGGGAACACAAGGACGTGGAGCTGAGAGTGCATGGCAAAACTGATTGGATCTGGCAAAAATTATGTAAGCATACAAAGGAAACCACCAATGGGACAAAACCCTAACAAATCTGTATGACAACATATCATGTTGAACATAATGAGATTTATAGACAAAGGAAAGATCTTAATTATGTCACTGTCACACAGGTGATGATGAACCAGTTCCATCGTAGAGTGACTCCCTGCTGTGTTTAAGATAACCTGTCAATTCTGTCTAGTCAGTTACAAGGAAATTTGCATTAAGTGCACAGATTAACTATCAGCATCATTTAATGCACAATCAAAGGCGAGGCAATGAAATCATAGACATGTTGTTGAATGCTGATGATGTTATTGGGAGTTTTGATGGGTTTTTTTCTTAAAGGGAAATCATCGGTGACTCTCATGCATGAAGCAGATCCTTTCTCTGTGATGTTTCCTGAATAGTCACTGAGATACCAGCCCATTGAGTTGTGGTCTCTCTCTCTTTTAAAAAGCAACTTCTACCTTCAGCTTGATCTCTTGCTTGAGCTTCCCTTCCGGCTACTAGGCTCCTTTTCTGATCCTGCAGAGGGTTTTTGTAAGGGATTGTGATCTCTAAGTTTTTCCCCTTTCAAGAACTAATCATTCTATTAATCACAATTCCAAACTGCTGTGGGAGTTTGTTTGTGACTTATGCCTTCACATGTGATACAAGCGACCTGTGTGTATAGGGTCTTCTCTCTGTTCATGTGGGGAAGGCATGGCAGCAGGAGTAGATGGCTGCTCATTCTCTGTAAGGAAATCAGTAAACAGTGGGCACCAAGTACAAGGATGTCCTGAAATATTAAGTCTTGTCCTTTCAAGGCCCCAAAGCCTCCAGCTAGGTTCAGGGTCACGACAATCTCCAAAACCCACCGAGCATGAAGTATTCAGAACCAGAAGCCTGTGTGTGCCATATCACATAAATTCATCGTGAGTACACCAATCTGTTTTTTTTTTAATGCTACATTATTTTGTCCCATCAGAACGATCTATATTACCTATTACCCAAATTTGCTCCACTTTGGTGTCCTAGAATTGCTTTAAATTGTTGCTGGGACAGTCTTACAAACCTTCCTGTGCTGTTATGAGACCTTAAGGGGACAGCACTTATTTCAGAAATCAAAGGCAGTTGGGTTCAATCCTATGGTTAGCTGTTAGCTAGACACTGGAAGGATGGATTTGACTAAGAAAGGGAGACAGCATACATGGAGGCAGGTAACCTTTCCTTTGCAAAATGACCCATTTTGAGGCCTTACTTCAGGCTCTTCTCTTCTCCTAATCTTGGTTTTTTTATTAGTTTAGGAGAAGAATTAAAACTCCATTTACAGTATATGTGAACCTGAATGAGTTAAGTATGTGTGAACAACTTGATGTCTGCCTGTCTGTCAACAGGGCCAGAGTTCAGGGGCATCTGATGCATAGCACAGGAATGTCAGCCATCAATCTCTGGTCCACCTAACTCTACAGCATTAGAGTTGTCATGGTTGCTCATGTGATCTTCCTCATATGATCTCCATCCACAGAGATGTCAGAAAAATCCTCCCCTGAGAGTGCAAGTTCTTTACAAATGAAAGATTATACAACAGAAGACACATGGGAGATTTCTATGGGCCAGCTGTTGAAAGGATAAAGTGACAGAAGAAGTTTATTGATTAATTAAAGAAAGAATCCGCTTCAGCTGATAGGTTAGAACATAGGTAGGTGGAGTAAACAAAATAGAATGCCAGGAGGAAGAGGTAGTGAGCTCAGAGAAGCCATGCTCCCCTCTCCCTGGCAGATGCCATAGCTCTGCTCTCTGAGGCAGATGTCGATGCAGCCAGCCACCATGTCAGACATGCTGAATTTTTCCTGGTAATTGCACCTCATTATACTACACTGATTATTAGAAATGGGTTAAAATGCTGAATCTAATGGGCCAGCAGTGTTTAAAAGAATACAGATTTTGTGTATTTATTTCAGGCATAACCTTCTTGCGGCCGTGGTGCTGGGGACACAGCCTCGCTGCTCAAATAACTACAGAATGGCTTGCAGCCTTGTGGACAACTGAATCCACTGAAAGCCTGAGAAAGCTTGGGAAAGAGTAAAGCATGTTTTCTTGGTAGCAGCGATTTCTCGGTCTGCTCTGCTTGCTAGAAGAAAGCAAGGGCTCTCATCTAAAAGAGGCTTGCTGACTCAGCTTCACCTGCAAAACCCTGCAGCCCTTAAGACGTCCTGCCACAAAACATTTAAATGGTGTTGATACAAGCCAACTGAATGCTTGTATGTTTTCAGCAGTAGCAGGAAAAAAAACTGTGTTGTTTTAAAATGCCGGCATTCTGGGCCATCCAGCCTGTTCAAACTCTGACTGTTTGAGGAAGGAGGGCCAGCTACAGAAAGAGGGCTTGAGTGTTGTCTGTTGCAACCTCTTTGATGGCAAGGACCTTGAAACACTGTAGACTTGTGGCACTGAATGCGGCTCTGTTCGGTACCTCAGCCACAAGGTTGGAATGGCAGAAAGCTAAGGAATGGGCTACATCTGGCCAGCAAAGCCACGGCTTTAGTCCTACTGAGATTGCTTGGTAAATGAAAGATTCATGTGGTCAGAAAAACAGAGAGAGAAATAGAGTAAAGAGAGATTCAAAGACAAAGAAATTTTTTAAATGATTTACAGTGTGTTAAAAATATGTGCAGGCTAAAATTTGAAGTTCTTAAAGTTAAAAAAAGGAAGGGAGTTGTTGGGTGTGGTAGTACACACCTGTAAACCCAACACATGGGAGGCAGAGGGAGATTGACCTCTGTACCTTCAAGGTGAGGTAGCACACGCCTTTAATCCCAGTGCCTTGAAGGCAGAGACAAACAGATCTTTGTGAGTTCAATGTGTAGTAGCATACACTTTTAATCCCAATGCCTGAAAGGCAGAGAGAGGCAGATCTCTGAGACTTCAAGGACAGACAGGTATACAGAGTTATTCCAGGTCAAAGATACAGAGAACCTGTCTCAAAAGGCAAAAAATAAAAAGGAAAAATAAACAAAATAGAGGTTAAATTGGAGCGCACAAAGATGGAAAATTCACAGTGAATTTTGATATTGTATGCTATTATGCTCTTTTTGAATCATTTGAATTTTGAGGCAGAAGCAATAGCTGCTAAAAGATGTTTCTTTATAAAAGCTGCTGAAATAATCCAACATAGATATTTTGAAAATGCCTTGACTTTGAAATTTGGATCTAAGGACATGATGCTTTGGAAAGGAGTTTCTATTTTGTTTTCACAGAGGGTGATAGTCTGTGGATGCCTCTATCCTAATATGGTAGGATGGACGACACCCTACTTAAAGGTTACTCTGAACACCTTTAAAAAATTGCTTCACTCAACTGCCAACTGAGATAAATCAATAATGATGCCACCATTCAGCAGGAAGCATTTTGGAGAGAAAAAACTGCACCCACATTCCCAAATATGGCTTATAAACGTTCTTTGACATTTAAAGTGGGATGTGATATAGATATGAATATTTGCATTAGTATAGATTTTGCTTTACTGATAGAGATTTTAGGTCAATTGTGTTATATGTATATGCATTTTTGATCTTAATTAAGGTATTGTGATTGTGTAGTTCATTTAAAAATATAATGTATATAGGTTATTAATGGATAATCATTAATAATAGTCAAGTTTGTAGTCATGTTAGTTAGATTTTCTAGCTACATAGAGATATATATATATTTCAGTTAGATAGGCATTATTCATATCTCTCTAGACTACAAAGCAGGCTATTTAATGTTTTAGTACCTTAGGGTTTTTCATGACAGTGAGACACTCTACTCTTGGCAGCACATATCTACTTCAGGAAGAAGATGGGCATCAAAGAGGATCCTTATGGAGTTTGAGAGCCATTTGGGGAAGAAACTGCTCTTGCCTGGATTGTTGCATAAACTGTACACAGAAAACACTCAGAGAGAGGACTACTGAACTTGCCTAAAGGTGAGATGATCTTTTCGTGTTCCTGATTCAGGAAAGGGTCAGCAAACATTCTTCAAGACAAGCAGATAGTGACTGCCTTTGAAATTTCCTGCTTCATGGAAATGTCTGCTGGAAACTATGGGCCTGTAGGCTGAGGATGGAAACACCAACAGTACAGAGGAACTTTGGGTGACTGTCCAGGCAGCGAGATGTCTCTGTCATTTCTAGAGTTTGAAAATGGCTTACTTTTTGTTTGCTTAGGTAATACTGTATTATTCTGGAGTCTCTAATGGAGTTGAAGAATAGATAGATAGTTATAGTTTTCCATTGTTATGATAAAAGATAAAATAGATATAAATATTGTAACTGTAATTCTTGCTTGATAACTGTTTTGTTATATGTAATTTTGCTATGTTAAAGTTAAAGATTTCGTTCTTGTTTAAACAGAAATAGGAGTAATGATGGAGTATAGGTCATTGGTTAATTAAATAAAGAAACTGTTTGGCCTGAAAGGTTAGAACATAGGTGGGTGGAATAGGAATAGGAATTGAGCTTAGAGATGCCATGCACCTCTCCCATGGGCAGAAATGGTAGCTCTGCACTCTGAGGCAGATGGCGATACAGCGAGCCACCAGGTCAGACATGCTAAATCTTTCCTTCTAAGCGCACCTCGTGCTGCAACATACATTATTAGACATGGGTTAAGAGGCTGAAAATAATGGGGCAGGCAGTGTTGAAATGAATAGTTTTGTGTTGTTATTTCGGAGCATAACCTTACAAGGCGGCCCCATGGGGATGTAGCCCTGCTGCTCAAATTTCTACAATCAAGGGGGAAATGGAAGAAGGGAAGAAAGAAGAGAGAGAGACAAGGAAGAATGGATGAATTCAATCATTCCTTGGAAAAATGAGTGAACCAATGAATGAGGAGACCTAGTAGGAAAAAATGTGCTGCATTCCCTCAGGGAGTCAGGTCAAATTAAGGATTGACAAGGTTTTCCACTAAGGAGGAGGCTTATTCCATTTTACCTTCTTTGTGCTCCAGGCCCACCCACAAGAGTGATTATGAGGACAGGGAGAAGAAGAGGAGAGGGTGTACCAGAATTCCCTGGTACAATTTCTCACCCAAATTGTAGCCAAATCACCTGACCTGGGACAGCTGATCTACATGCTGGACCCTAACTCCCAGTTTGACATCTCTAACATTTTAACCAAGTTTGTGAAGATGAAGGAACCAAAAATAGCCCAGTTACAGGATGGCAGGTTCCTTACAGGATGGGAGTCAGACATCAGTACCATACTGGTATTTAGCGGTTTGATGGGTGTGTGGAGTCTTTGCCAGACTCCACCTAGCATCATGGATTCCCTACTTTACTGATATTATGGAGTTCGGTGCATTCATAATATGTGTGCATGTCACACACTAGTGGGCATCATATGTACATGTTTATCCTGTGTGTGGGTGAGTGTGTTCATGAGTTTTATAGCCCAAGTACTACAGAACATGATCAATGAAAGGGAACACTGTTTTCCAGATATGGCAGGGCAATTATTTAAATGAACTGACAAGGGTTGGATGGCATGGATTAGACCTATGAGAGTTCAAGGCATACCGAATCCAGGCATGACAAAGTAGGTGGCAGACAGAATTCTGGCAAAACTAAGTAGGTAGCTTGATGTCCAACTTACTGGAGAAGAGCAACTGAGCGGAGACACTTTTCACTAAGCAACATGCTCTAGTGGAGATCAAACATCCTTTGACTTACAGCCAGTATGAATTAAACCATTCATCAAATGAAACCTAATTTTCTCTGATTTTGAGTATACATTTGTGTCTCTTCCTGATTAATCTACTCTTTATCCTCTTAAGTCCCAATACCTCACGCTGATATCGGTCATATCTTTCCATTTGACATGGTTTTCCCTCAAGCTTCATACTGCCCCGAGATCATACAACTTTTTGTCCCCTCTCCACTGCTTCCTTGACAGCCATCTTGTCCTTTACCA